>NW_019154165.1:5694262-5707594 GCF_002288905.1 Enhydra lutris kenyoni | reverse complement strand
AGAGGGGGAAGCAGGCTCCTCGCTATGCAGAGAGCCCAATGTGGGGCTCGATCCCAGGACTCCGGGATCATGACCTGAGCCGAAGGCAGAGGCTTAACCCACTGAGCCACCCAGGCGCCCCAGGAACGTACATTTTTAAAATTTAAGCCAGTCCCAAGAGATTCTGATTCTTTTCATTCCTCCTTTTTTAATCTTATATGATTTATCAACTTTTAATTCCATAGATTTAACTTTGTGTGTCACATTAAATTTATTCCCTCCTTTCTTTTTTTATTTTATTTTTTTCAGTGTTCCAAGATTTATTGTTTATGTACCACACCCAGTGCTCCATGCACTACGTGCCCTCCATAATACCCACCACCAGGCTCACCCTCCTTTCTAGTCCCAAAACCACCACCTCAGCTCCAGGTCCCATCCCCTCTCTGCATCTCATTTATCCACTTCTCATGCTTTTCTACTGCAATACAGCTGACTCATATTTACCAGATTTTTTTCCCCAGAACATAAATTTGACTTTTTTCTTTAGCTCAGAAATTTTTAATGATTTTCCAGTGTTTGTCCAATCAAACAGAAAGTCTAGCCTCCAAAAATTTTCCAGTTTGCCACCAAATCTACCACAGCAAACTTAACTTCCACTTTTCCCTAACTGTACTCTAAAATCCAGATCAGTCTGTGTTCTCTTCACATGTCTTGATCTTCCCTGCCTCCAAACAGTTGTTTTTGTTTTTTATCCTGCTTCATTTGCCTTCTCTCCTATCTCCACCTGTTGAAATACTATCTGTGCTCCATGGTCCATCTTAAATAATAATAATAATAGCTAACCTTTATTGAGTTTGTTTTGGTGCAGTCCTGTGTTAAGTGTGTACAAATATTTTACATGGATTATCTAATTTAATCCTCACAAAAACTATGTAGTAAGCACTATTATTGTCTCCATTTTAGCCTGGAGTAAACCAGAGTTCTGAAAGGCGTAAGTAATTCTACTTGTCCAATATCACACAAGTTAATAAATGGTGGGGTTGGGATTTGAACTCAAGTAGTCTGTCTCTGGAGCCCTAAAAGGTGTGAAAACGTCAAAAATGTCTTTCTGATTACCCTGGCTCAACTTGAAGTTTGACAACCTCAAAGGATTTTGAGTAAACCATTAAAGCCTATCTTGTGTCATATATATTTGTTCTTATACCCATGATGAAACTGTCATCATTTTAAGTGATTTTAAGTATCTCTCTATCTCACACAGTAGTGACAAGAGTAGTTGCTCAGTGAGCTTGTTACATTGAATTGAAGA
This sequence comes from Enhydra lutris kenyoni, assembly GCF_002288905.1. Lineage (NCBI taxonomy): Eukaryota > Metazoa > Chordata > Mammalia > Carnivora > Mustelidae > Enhydra > Enhydra lutris. Next base: position 5,706,306 of record NW_019154165.1, on the reverse strand, counting down.
TATATAGGTGTAAAGGAGGGGATAGGAGAGAAGAAAGTAGGGGAAGAAGCTCCACATTCTTCTTGCTTTAGCTACCCTACACGGGCACTGGCCATCACTGCTAACACCAGTTCAAATGAGAATTTGCAGTCTGTGTTTTCCCAGTTTCTGGCAGATCTCTTATTGTTCCCCCAGTTGCACAGCTGCCTTAGTGTTTGGGGTAAAACAGGATTAAAATATCACTGCCTGGGGCTCAGCTTCCAGGAGTGAGGGATCTAGTAAAACCCAGTCAGTGGGCAAAGGGGCAGACTGAAAACCCCTAAATAGACCCTGAGAGTTCTTTACACAAGCCCTGACTTGCCCAGGGGTCACGTGTGTGAGCTGGCAGCTCAACTTCCCTCCGGATGCTTCACATGTCTGGTCCAACCCCTCCCTCTCTCACAGTCTTCTTCTTTTCCTTAGCTCTAAACCCCAGGTGCTGAGGGTGTTTGGATATGTCCAGGCATGTTCCCAAAGGCCATGCAGGCCCAGTAAAAGCCTACACAGGGGCACACTGGCCCTCCAAAGCCATTGGGGTATTAACTCAGGTCCTCAGCATGTTAGACAGCATTCTCTGGATACTGATGGATGGACAGACAAACCACCAGAATGCCTTTGCAGATATTCTGATTTGTAGCTCCTTACTAGGGTCACCCTAACTTGATCCTGAACTTCCACCCCTATGTCCCACAGGTCTGAGCTGCCTTGACAGGCCAGGGAGTGTTTCGGCATTTACCCTGTAAATATATGGTTGGATGGATCTTGTTTCAGCTACAGAATCTAGACAAACACACCTCAGTGCAAGCCAGACATACCATCAAGCCCCCACCCCTCAGCCCCCAGCCTACATACCACACTCACAGTAGATGAAATCCGTTGCAATCCCTCAGGCTCATTTCACATCCCTGTGTAGCAACAACAGCCTAAACCCATTCTCCTTTTCTTTTATACTACATCTATTTCTCCGCCCCCCTGAGTCTCCCAAAGCAGCTACTTAGGCTACTCGAGTGTCTAGGCGTGGCTATGCAAAGAAATCCCACCCCTGAGAGGGACACAGTGTTACTGGGAGGCGGGAAAGGGGAGCTAAACAGAGACCAAACCACTCCTATAGAAGGAATCAAAAAGCTCCAGGGACTGTGGGCAGACAGGGAGTTAGGATTTGCCTGGTCTGTGGGAACAGAGGGAGGGTCAACTGGTCAGAGGCACTGTGCAGACTTCTTTTCTTGTAACTGTTGCACGGTAGGATGCAGCTGAGCTCTTCAAGTACTGTATGTGAATGTTAGCAGGCCTGGAATTTTTCAGAAAATTAGTGTTGGAAAATTAACAATCTTCAGATAAATGGAGAAGTCACTTCCGAGCTTGGCCCCCCTTTTTTTTTTTTTTTCCCCTACTTCTTTGTTCAGAAAGTTAGATAGGATTTGGACAGGAGGAAAGGAGACATAGAACAGGGGAAAGCCCACTCAAAATCAAAGAGAATTTGATTGTGGAATCACCTTCTGTGGACCCCAGAGTCTCTATACAAAAAAGAGATTGTACTAGATTGTACTAGATAGACTCTTAAGGTTGTTTTTGTTTGTTTGTTTGTTTATTTTTGTTTGGTTTGGCTTTTTTTCCAGCAATGACATTCTTGGAGTTTAGAAGTTTGTAATCACAGAGTCAGCAGTGGAGAAGTACTGGAATGTTACTAATACCTGACCCCGAAGAACCTAGAGGAATAGGAGAGATAAAACAGACTGGGCGTAGAGAACAGTACACAATGCTGAATGAGGGGCTAGAAGGCTAGCAAGGGAACAGAGAAAAGGGAAAAATAAGAAAGAAAACATGTCCAGGGAAGGACATTAACAGGTGAAGGAGACTGATACACAACAGAAGGAACGAAACAAATTAGTGGAAGAGCCAGGATGCAAAAGACAAAATGTAAGAGGCCAGGAAGACTTTGAATATATTGAACTTCAATTGACAGGGGAACCCATATGTTGAAATGTTTCACAGTTGAAGAAAAGTTAGTTGGGAGCAAGAGGGACCCTTTAGACTGTCCCCTACCTGGCACAACCATGCTGTCTTTTATTTTTTAAACACAAGTTCCTTCCAGCTAAGATAAGAGCATCCTTCAAGGCCAGGATTAGTGGCCTTTCTACAACCTCAAGCTCAAGCGGTTACCCAACTTTTGTACTCTCAGCTACACTGCTCTACCTCTTTGATCCTACTTAGCGAATTGAGTATAGGGACAGGGAGCTATGTTAGGCCATTGGTGACACTTACCTGAGTGAACTGAATTGAAAGGACAGTCACTGGTACATTAGCTAGGGGACAATATAATCAAAATTCTTTTTTGAAGAAAAGGTGGGAAGGAATATTTACTGAGCATTTATAAATAGTGCAATGTGCACCTTTGTAGCTTACTACAGCCTACAAGATAGGGATTACTATCCCCATTTTACAGATTAAGAGACTTGTACTTGTACTCCATAATGCTTCCCTTCCGGGAGGATAGGAAGAAGCCTGAGATAAAGGTACGAGGGAAACGTCAGAGTCCACAAGCTGTTGTTTCATTATTTGGAAAGTAACCTTAGGCAACATGTTTGAAACTACTGTCCTCCACCATTACTTTTCTAATAATACTGTAACAGTGACTAACCTTCAACAAGCAATTGCTAGGTAGTGTTCTAAATGTTTTACATGGATTAATTTATCCCATCCTCACAAAAACTCTATGAATCCAGAAACACTGGAATCATTCTTTCCTCTTCTTTTTCTCACATCTCATATTCAATCCCTCAACACAACAGATCAGCTCTGTCTTCAAAATATACTATGAATCTGACAACTTCTCAGCACATTCACTCAACTACTCGGTTGCAAGCCACCATCATTTTTCAGCTAGATTATTGCCATAACCTACACTTGGTCTTGCTCTTGACTTTACTCCACTCCAGTCAATTCTCAGCACAGCAGTCAGAGTGATCTTTTGAAAATGCAGATCAGCTCAAGTCTGTCCAAACCATTCAAATGGCTGGCTTCTAATTCAGAGTAAAAGCCAAAGTCCTTAACAATATTCTACATTCCCTCCAACTCCATCCCACCTCCACCACCCTACCCTTATATCTCTAATATCATCTACCACTGCCCCTTAACCACCATATCCAACCACACTGGCCTCTTTGCTGTTTCTCTCAACACTCAAAGCAATCTCTAGATTCAGTCTTTGTACTTCTTCCTCCAGCCTGGGCAACTCTTCCCCAGACATCTGTATGGATCTTTCCTTCACTTCTTCTTAGTATCTGCTCAAATTTTACTTTATAAGGAAGAACACTCTTAAAGCCCTATCTAATATGAGTAATGGAATTACCAATGTCTTTTGGACTTTTCCTCAGCACTAGCCCCCAAGAACCTGAGGTGGGATGTGGGGGTCAGTAGAGTTAAGGTTCTTAGTTGTGCTCTCTATGAGTAATCCACTTTAGCCCCCATACCAGAGTGGTAGAAGTGAGGTTCAGTTATCTCATCTCTTGGGGGATTTCTCATTCCCTACTCTCAAGATGGGCAGGAGTCACCTTGTGAACTCAAATCAAGTACCCACAGGTAAAGGGTTCCTCTGATTACACTTCACTGCTAGAATCAGCCTGAAATTGACACAGAATAGATAGGGCCAGCCTACCCCTGCATATCTCTGGGGTCAGAGATGTTCTTCTGGGGCCCAGTGAGATATTTAAGATTCCCTGATGCTACCCTCAGCTTTTTCTCAGAGGTTACATAGGGTCACTTAGGGGAATGCTGACCTTGGCTATGTCTTAGAAAAGCCAGGTCAGCCTCTAATTCTAGAGTTTGATGCAGGCAGAATGACCTCTCATGTGAGATATAGACACACGGGGGACCTCAAAGACCCTCTGGAGACTAGGAACAGAAAGCAGAAACTGAAAGTACCAGGAGATACTGACGTGTATGGGGCAGTCCCTATGGAATGCAGCATCTATAGGGATATATATACCTGGATACTGAGATCGGCTCCTGGTGCCCTTTTGTCACCCTATGTAATATGTATTGATAACCATGGTCATAGTCGTCTGAGGCAATGGCATTTACAATCTTGGATATTCTGAATTCAAAAGGTAGGACATAAGAAAGAGCTCCTCTTATCCCTGGGAGTTACCACAGTTCAGGTGGACCGTAGTTTATTTCAATAGTTTTTTCTTTCATCCTTAATCATCTTTCTTTTCACCTGCCCAAGATGGCTATTTCAAACTTACTCCTCTTACTCAAGCACCCAACACTAATATATCATAGTCAAAACTCCTAGTAGATAAGACTTCACCTCCAGTTTCACTAAGACCATAGCATAGCACCAGGTTAAAACCCTCTAAACAACTTCAGATCCCTCCCACTTCTAGCTTATTCTTGTCTTTTATATGAGAGTACCTTTCTGTTCCTGATTAATCTATCTGCATTTATCCTGCTTTGCTCTATCTGGTATCTTTACAGTCCCTCTTTCTCTGGATCATTCCCGTAAACTCTGTCTTTCCATTTTGAGACAAGATTCTGGAAGGAGTTTTCCATAGTCATTGCTTCCATATCCTTACCCCATCTCTTAATTTCTAAATTCACCATATTCTGATCTCCTCAGGATCACCCATGAATTCTTCTACAGTCAAACCCTTGGCTTCTTCCTGTCTTATTTGAATTCTCTGAAGCATCCAAAGTTTTGGTTTGTTTGTTTGTTTGTTTGTTTTTTATGACTCTCTTGACTTTCATCCTATATCTCCTGGTTTCATTTCTTTTTTTTATAACTTTTTCCCAGATTCTCCTTCTCCATTTATCCCTCAAATGCTGAGGTTTTCCAGAGTCCCCCACCCCACAACATTGCCCTTCTTTCTTGATTCTAATTTCTCTCACTGGAACCTATGTGTCAGAGATCTTACCTGTCATCTGACTGGTTAATTCTCTCACACAAAACAGAACCTAAAACATACTAAGGGTTCAATATACCTTTATTGAATAAATGAATGAAAAAAAATTGAAAGAAGAATTAACCTTTGAATTCACCCATCTTTAATGAGTTCTCTGACCCCAGGTGAGTGACCATACAAAGAAAATAGCCAAAAAAAGAACATTCATGCCTGCACCCAAAATACTAACAACAGCCAACACTTGATCAGCACTTGGATTAACTCTGTATGTCAGGCCCTGTGCTAAGTGTTCCACGTCCAATACCTCATTTAATCTTTACAATTACCCTATGAGGTAACTATCATATCCTTCCTATTTTACAGATGAATAAATTGAGTCACAAAAATTAAAGGTAACTTGTCCATGGGGCCAAAACTAGTGTCATCTGACCCAAGACTCTCAAGAATAGCTGATATCTCAATTATTCACTATTACACTCAAAAGTAGAATCTTTCCTTCCCAGTCTGAAGCTCTTCCCATCTTCCCTGGTCTACTATTCTAAACTACTACCTTTATTTTAAGTCCTTACTCTGGCAGCTAATTCCCAGTCTAGAAAATGCACTCCCATCTTCTTCATAAAAAGAAAAAAGAAATCAAAAACAAAACAAAAAACAGATTTTGTTATACATGAAGTCCCTCTATCCCCTTCCCTTATGCTTATAATTTTGTCTCTCTCTTCAGCCACTCTAGTTTTTCCTCTGGGGGCTGGGAGACAGGAAAAGAGCATTAGCATTTTCCCTGTCTCCTGCCTCTTAAGGACCACGCTTCATTTGCTAACCCCTCTCTCATGTTATCTTTAGTATTCACCTTCTCTCTTGTGTCCAGCCCTTCTACCCACAAACATATTCAAATTCCTCCCACTGCAAAATAAAATCAAACCTTCTTCTATGCTGCCTCCTCCTCAAATAACAGCCACCTCTTTCTTTTGTTCTCAGTCAAATTTCTGGTCACAGTAATCCTCATTCCTTGTTTCCTTGCCTTCACTTTCCTTTAGATTCCCAATCTACTGCAGCCTGGCTTCTAGCTCTATTTTCTCTCCTTGGGGTCACAAGTCACTCTTTTACTGACAAATTTTAAGGAAGACTTTCATTCATTTTTAAGGTATATTTTCAGTGTTCTTCCTCTGACCCCCACCCCAAGCGTTGGTCATTTTTTTTTTTGGGAAACATTATTTCCTTGCTGGAAAACACCATGGTCTCCTGGTTTTCCTCTATATCTCTAACCTCTCAGTCTCAGATTGTATCCCTTGATATTCTCTTTTACGTCATTCCTTGACATTGTGAGGTTGGGGCCCTTAAAACACTTTACACATATGATCTTAATTACCCATAAGAACCCATAGAACTCCGTTTGGAGTAGGTATGATTTCCTTTATTTTACACATGTGGCAATTTAGGGCCAGAGAAGTTAAGTGAATTTCCTAAGGGCACACAGCCAAATACAAGTTTAATCCAGAACTATAGCCAGAGCCTAACTCTAAGCATGCCACATTACGTTGTCTTGCTCCAGTAAATAAGGGCACGGCACAGCAGTAAAGTGGCTTTGGATTTTGAATTGGGATCCTAGGTCTATCACTTACTAATCTGTGTTCTGTGTGATCTTAAGCAAGTACTTAACTTCTTGCAGCCTCAGTTCCCTCATTTAAAAAATATGAAAAGAAAAAAGGCAGATGGGAAGATTAAAGAGGAACATTATGGGCTTCCTAACCCAGTTCCAGATACAGGAACTTAACAACTGATATCTGTTAGGATGATAGTTATGATGATGACTGTAGTTATTAATCTTTTGTCCCCCAACTAATTTTTCCACCCTTTTGTCTAAACTTATTAGTCTATTTTTTATTACTAGTTTCTGTTTTTATTTGTTTTGCCCAACTCAAACCTCCTTTGAGAGAAGTTTGTAATTTTGACTGAGGCAAGTAGACAAACCCCTGTGTCTTTCTTGCACTACTTCCACAGGCTGAAGCTTAGAAGCTCAGCATACACACTGACCAGAAGGCTGTGCAACTCTGACTCTTCTACACATGTATTTTAAAATATTGGGTAGTATAGTCCTTTAGAGTTCTGTGCACATGTACAAAACTCATTTAATATTTATAACTACAGGAAAGCAGTGTTACTATTATGCCAGTTTACTAATTGGAAAGTTCAGAAATGCAATCTCTTGAATGTGTACTTTATGCAGGCACCCTGATGGACAATTTATAGGTTACCTCACAAACACTAGAGCACTTCCATCATCTGGGGATTATTAGGTTCATGTTTTAAAATTTAAAAAAATGGACTAACATTGCACTGTATGATAACGAACTGCAATTTAAATTAAAAGTTTAAAGGAAAAAATAAGAAAAAAATGGTTATATAAAACACTGAGTAACATCCAAATGAGTACAACATTGCTAAGCAGAGGTGTTGAGATTTGAATCAGAGTTTTCTAAGGCTACCCAAAGCTCTTTTTAAAAAAAAAATCTTATTTATTTATTTGACAGAAAGCGATATCACAAGTAGGCAGAGAGGTAGGCAGAGAGAGAGGGGGAAGCAGGCTCCCTGCTGAGCAGAGAGCCTGATGTGGAGCTTGCTCCCAGGACCCTGAGATCATGACCTGAGCCGAAGGCAGAGTTTTCACCCACTGAGCCACCCAGGTGCCCCTACACAAAGCTCTTTTCACTGCATCATGCTACTTCTTACTTAAAAAGAGCCTTGTGGGGATAAAAAAAATATATCACTGAGAATGTAAAAAAGGTTTAAATAGTTCACTCTAAAATCCTACTTATAGGAGAACTTTACAGCACCATTTGTGTAAAATATCAAGATTGTTTAGCTTGCTTTAATTTCCAAGAAAAAAAAAACTGCAGCATGATATTTCTGGATGAAAATAAATAAATAAATAAATAATAAATAAATAAAGAAGGAAAGGGTAAAAGTTATTGTTGTGAGTGACAACATTAAGGGATACCTAATCATATAGAAGATTCATAATTGTGTGAGATTTATCTAGTGTCAAGAGGGCAGGTTCTAATGTTCTTATTCTCCTTAGTCTTGGTGAGTTATCCAGACACCCACTGCACTGCCACTCCACTACCACTGTGTTCTTTGGTTTGAGAAGATTCAGGAAGATGTGGTCACTTTCAGCCAATATCTGAAGGGCTGTCATAGGCTAGAAGGAACAAATGAGATTTGTATATCTAAAGAGGTCAAAGTAAGGACTTATGGCTAAAATGTACAGACCAACAGTTTATGGTCACTATAAGGAAAAATTTTCTAATAATCACAGTGAAGAGTCAAGTCAATGTCTAGGGCTCCAGATAATAGTTTCTTCTTCCATTTATCTTCACTAATATAATGTTTTTAGCATGGAGTGGGGCAGCCATGGTCATTCTCCTTAGTGTTAGTCTCTAGCTTGTCTGGATTCAGAGTGATTCTTCCAAGAGAAAGTTTAGACTTAAGATTTCCCTCGAGCCATTTCTCAAGACTTCTCTTCAGTAGGGCTTTGCAGGCCTTGGTTGTGTTACCCTTCAGTAAGTTGCAAATTGACCCCTTATGGCAAGTCTCAAGACTAAGTTCAGGCTGGGGCTCTCAGTCTGCTCTGGAATAATTCTAATAGTTGATCTAAGGATGAAGTAGATGCAGGCTTAAGTGTAGAAGATGCAGAGTTATAAATTAGCCTCAGGGAGCTGGCGTCTCCAGAAATTCCCTAGAAAGCAGTTAGCATCTAGGAGTGAGGTGAAGGCAGTCTTAGGCCCTGAATGTAGAGATGAGGATAGGGCAGAGAAGAGAGGTTGCCAGAAAAATGCTCAGTCTTCTTGGACTAATTTTGAGTACAGTCGAGCTATTATCAGGCCCTGATAAATATGAAACACAGAGATGTGTTTTTTGTGTCTTAACTAATTTAATTTTCATAACAGCCTTATAAGAGAGGTATTATGATTATCATCCTTATTTTTCAGATGAGAAACTAAGATATAGAGAAACCAAGGAACTTATTTGTAATCATACAGCCAGAAAACAGTAATCGATTCAAGAACTTTAATTCAGGTTTTTAACCAGCAAAATCATCATCACTGGGAGACTTGTTTGAAATGTAATTATCTAGTCCCACCCCAGACCTAATGAATCAGAAATTTCCAGAGGCAGGCCCAGAAATCTGTTTTAATAATCTCTTCAGGATGATTCTGATGCTCATTCAATTTTGAATACCACTGTTCTAAAGCAATAAATGAAACATTTTCTCTCCTTCCCAATCAAATATTTTCCCCATACTTCCTGCACAGCTATTCTAAATTTCTACCTCTTTCCTAAGGTCCTTACTTTGGCACCTAGTTGTCAGTCCAAGAAAATGGACCCCTCTCCTTATCATCCAGAAAAAAAAGATTATTTAAGTTATGAAGCCCTTCCACCTCTTTTCCTTACCCTGTAAATTTCTCTCTCTCTCCACCCATCCTGGCCTTTCCTCTTGGTGGAGACGAGGGGAGCGTGAGCCTCTTTCCTCTCCCCTATCTGCTTTGGACCATACTTTATTATTAACCACTCTCTCACTGTACTTTTATCACCCACCTTCTCTCCTTTGTCTGCTTCCCTACCCATAAACATATTCAAATTCTTCCCACTAAAGTGGGGGAAACCTTACCACTACTTTAACTACTTCTCAGATTACTGTGCCTCTGGGTTTATTTCAAGGGACTTTAAGATTATCCCTCAATAACCCTATGCATGCTTCTATCCAACCACTTCTTTCTACTTTCCTCTGATAACCTCATCTCCCTCACCCTAGCACTACACCTATGGAAAACCAGCCTCATTAAGCTCAAAAGCCACCCGAGGGCCACCTAGAATTGATCCTTCAACACCAAAATGCCACTAGTTGTTATATAGTCACTGCTGCAGAACCTCTATATTCATCAATATGGACCTGGATTCATAAATAGTATGTATTAGACATTGATTTATTGATAGTTAATTAAGGGAGTTTACAGGTGGAAGTAGCACCTAAAAGAGGATGGAAAAGGATGAACTGGGGCTGAATCTTTTGCATTAAGAAAATAATTGGTAGAGAAGTCCTTTAATGATTCATAGGTGAACCTCTTGAGCTCATCAATATCCAGTCAAACTTATCCAGAGAGGCCAAGAAAATCAACAGAGAGAACCACAAATACGAGCAGTTAAGAGATGTTTGCCCTTATTTCCCTGGTCTCCTTTTTCCCAAGACCAGAGCAGTGGGTTCTTGAAAAAGGAAGTGGATAAAGTACCTTCAGAACTTGACCCTGCTCCTCTCCCAACACACACATCTACAAATAGCAATCCCAAAGTTCTGGAGATGGAGAAGGAGAAGGAAAATAATATTCTGGATCATCTTTACAGTTTAGGCCCTTTAAGCTAAGGATCTTGAGATGAAATCATTCTGTACTATCCAAGTGGACTCTAAAGCAAATGACAAGTATCCTTATGAGAGACACATAGAAGAAGGACACACAGGGAGAAGGAGACACCAAGGAACACCTACAACCACCACAAGCTGGAAGAGACAAAAACAGATTTTCCCCTAGAGCTTTTGGAGAGAGTGCAGCCCTGCTGACATTTTGATTTCAAACATCCAGTCCCTAAGAACTATGAAAAAATGAATTTCTGTTGTTTTAAGCCACAAACTTTGTAGTAATTTGTTATGGTAGCCTAGCTAACTAATACACTGCCTCACTTTATCTTCCCTTATTAAAGTATAATACATGAACATATATTTAAAAAATCACCACCACCATCCCAGAAGCTCCCCCTTTTGCTCTGTTCTAGTCACTAAACACCTCCAAAGTCACCATTAGTAGGACTTCTAATAGCACAGATTAGATTTCACTGTTTTGTGATTTATTTGAATAGAATCATACAATTTATACTCATTTCTGGCTTGCTTTGTTTGTGAGATTCATCCACATTGTTGCATGTAACTGCAGAAATTTCACTGAATTACTGTAGAGTATTCCTTGTATAGATTGTATGTATTCATATTCTCCCCCTTATTGTTGTTGTGTATATGGGGAGTTTCTGGGATTGGGTTATTGCAAATAGTACTGTTATGAACATCCCTGAACATATCTCTTGCTAAGCTTATTTACCCATTTCTTTATTTACCTAAAAATGAGGTATGCCTATGTTCAGTTTTAGCAGATATTATCCGACGGTTTTTCCAAGCATTTGAATCAATTTACACTGCTAGTGAACAGTAGATGACATGCTCCATGTCTTTTCCAAAACTTGGTATTTTCCATCTTTTTTATTTTAGTCATTCTGGTGAGTGTTTGATGCCATTGCAATTTGTATTTTACTGATGACCAATGAAATTAGTCACTTCTTTGTATGCTTATTGGGAATTTGCATATAGTTTTTTAAGGCGTCTCCAAGTCTTTTGCCTATTTTTTCTAATAGACTGTCTTTCTTATTAATTTATAGGTATTCTTTATATAGTCTGGATATGAGCCTTTTTTCAGATATATTGCTCATATTTTCTCCAACATGGAGGTGCTTTTTTTCTCTTGACATGACATCTTTAATGAACAGAAATTAGTAATTTTAATGTAGTTCATGTTATTGAGCTAAAATTTACCTCTATGGATAGAGCTTTTGTTATGCTTTAGAAATCTTTGCTTACTTCAAGATCATGAAAATATTCTATGTCCTTTTTAACTAAAGGTTTATTGTTTTACTCTTAACCTTTAATATTATAATACATCTGACATTGATTGCCAGGTATGGTCCAGATTTACATTTTTTCCCAATATGGCAATCCAAATGACACAGCACCATTTATTGAAGAGTAAATTATTTCTTCACTACACTGCAGTGTTACCCTCATCACAAATCAGTTGTCTAAATATCTGTGGGTATGTTTCTGGACTATTTATTCTGCTCCATTGGTAAGTTGGTTTATTCTTGTACTAGTATACCAAATTGTCTTATTCGCTATAGCTTTCTCATAGGACTATAAGTCCTGTGGCCAAGATTGCCCTAGCTATTCCTAGCCCTTTGAAATCTATATTATTTTTATTTATCCTTTTTCTTCTTTATTGTGTTATGTTAGTCACCATAAAATACATCATT
>NW_019154165.1:5667293-5694162 GCF_002288905.1 Enhydra lutris kenyoni | reverse complement strand
CATCCATGTTCTTTCTTATGTTACACAAATAAGTGAAACCATATGATAATTGATTTTATCTGCTTGACTTATTTCACTCAGCATAATCTCCTCCAGTGCCACCCATGTTGATGCAAAAGTTAGGGATTCATCTTTTCTGATGGCTGAGCAATATTCTATTGTATATATGGACCACATCTTTATCCATTTGTCCGTTAAAGGGCATCTTGGCTCTTTCCATAGGTTGGCTATTGTGGCAATTCCTGCTATGAACATTGGGGTACATATGGCACTTCTTTTCACTACACCTTTGGTGTAAATAACCCATAGTGCAATTGCAGGATCATAGGGTAGCTCTACTTTTAATTTTTTGAGGAATCTCCACAGTGTTTTCCAACGTGGCTGAACCAAATTTCATTCCCACCAACAGTGTAAGAGAGTTCCCTTTCTCCACATCCTCTCCAACATTTGTTGTTTCTTGCCTTGTCAATTTTGGCCATTCTAACTGCTGTAAGGTGGTATCACAATGTGGTTTTTATTTGTATTTCCCTGATGACTAATAATGATGAACATTTTTTCATATGTCTGTTAGCCATCTCTATGTCTTCATTGGAAAAGTGTCCCTTTATGTCTTCTGCCAATTTTTTGACTTGATTATCTGCTTTTCTGGGTGTTGAGTTTGAGAAGTTCTTTTTAGATCTTGGATATCAGCCCTTTGTCTGTAGTGTCATTTGCAAATATCTTCTCCCATTCCGTGTGTTGCCTCTTTGTTTGGTTGACTGTTTCCTTTGCTGTATAGAAGCTTTTAATCTTGATGAAGTCCCAAAAGTTCACTTTCACTTTTGTTTCCCTTGCCTTTGGAGATGTGACTTGAAAGAAGTTGCTGTCTCTGATGTCAAAGAGGTCATTGCCTATGTTCTCCTCTAGGATTTTGATGGATTCCTGCCTCACATTGAGGTCTTTCATCCATTTTGAGTTTGTCTTAGTGTATGGTGTAAGAGAATGGTCAAGTTTCATTCTTCTGTACATAGCTGTCCAATTTTCCCAGCACCATTTATTAAAGAGATCTTTTTTTCCACTGGATATTTTTTCCTGCTTTGTCAAAGATTATTTGACCATAGAGCTGAGGGTCCATATCTGGGCTTTCTACTCTGTTCCATTGGTCTATGTGTCTGTTTTTGTGCCAGTACCATGCTGTCTTGGTGATCACTTTGTAATCACCAAGCTTTGTAATAAAGCTTAAAATCAAGCAATGTGATGTCCCCCACTTTGTTTTTCCTTTTCAACATTTCCTTGGTGATTCAGAGTCTTTTATGGTTCCATAGAAATTTTAGGATTGTTTGTTCCAGCACTTTGAAAAATGCTGATTGTACTTTGATCAAGATGGGGTTGAAAGGATAGGAAGTCTATATGATTTTTAGAATGAGCTTGAAAAATTGGCTAAAAAAGGAAACAAACCAACAAATCTGTTGCTTGGGATTTTGTGTGAGGTTGTGTTAAAACTATATATTTATTTTGGGAAGGACATATACACCTTTAAAATGTTGAGTCTCTCAGTTCATGAACATGCTATATCCCTCTTTTTAGGCCTTCTTTAATTTCTCTCAATAATGTTTTATTGTTTTCAGAAGATTTTTTTTTTAATTTTGTTATGTTAGTCACCATACAGTACATCATTTGTTTTTGATGTAGTGTTCCATTATTCACTGTTTGCATAATACACCTGGTACCCCATGCAATCCATGCCCTCCTTAATACCCATCACCAGGCTCACCCATGCCCCACCCCCTCCTTCCTAAAACCCTTAGTTTGTTTCTCAGAGTCCAAAGTCTCTCATGGTTCATCTCCCCCTCCAATTTCCCCCCCCTTCATTTTCCCCTTCCTTCTCCTAATGTCTTCCATGGTATTCCTTACATACCACAAATAAGTGAAACCATATGATAATTACTTTATCTTCTTGACTTATTCCACTTAGCATAATCTCCTTCAGTCCCATCCATCTTGATGCCAAAGTTGGGTATTTATCCTTTCTGGTGGCTGAGTAATAATCCATTGTATATATGGACCATATCTTCTTTATCCATTCATCTGTTAAAGGACATCTCAGCTCTTTCCACAGTTTGGCTGTTGTGGACATTGCTACTATGAACATTGAGGTACATAAGGCCCTTCTTTTCAACATCTGTATCTCTGGGGTAAATACCCAGTAGTGCAATTGCTGAGCCATACTAGGGTAGCTCAATTTTTAATGGCTTGAGGAAGCTCCACACTGTTCTCCAAAGTGGCTGCACCAACTTTCATTCCCATCAACAGTGTAAGAGGGTTTCCCCACCTCCACAACTTTCCCGACATTTGTTGTTTCTTGCCTTGTTAATTTTGGCCATTCTAACTGGTGTAAGGTGGTATCTCAATGTGGTTTTTATTTGTATTTCCCTAATGACTAATGATGATGAACATTTTTTCATGTGTCTGTTAGCCATTTGTATGCCTTCTTTGGAGAAGTGTCTGTTCATGTCCTCTGCCCATTGTTTTGACTTGATTATTTTTTTGGGGGGTGTTGAGTTTAAGAAGTTCTTTATGGATCTTCGATATCAGCCTTTTACCTGTAGTGTGATTTGAAAATATCTTCTTGCACTCTGTGGGGTGCCTTTTTGTTTGTTGACTGTTTCTTTTGCTGTGTAGAAACTTTTTGTCTTGATGAAATCCCAAAAGTTCATTTTCACTTTTGTTTCCCTTGCCTTTGGAGATGTGTCTTGAAAGAAGTTGCTGTGGCTGAGTTAACAGTATTAATTTTTTTTTCATAATTTTTGTTCCTACATATTTGGTAATTTTGATGCTAATGTAAATGACATTTTTAAAATTTCAATTTCTATATATAGCTAGTATATAGAAATATCATTACTTTTGTATACTGACTGAACTTGCTAAACTTACTTACCAAGTCTAATAGTTTTTAGATTCTTTGGATTTTATACATACACAAATATGTCATCTGAGAACAATAACAATTTCATATCTTCCTTTCTAATCCTTATTATTTTTATTTCTTTTTCTCATTCTCCTGTAGTGACCAGAACTTCAACTTAATTCTGAATCAAAATGGTGATAGCAAGCATTCTTTGCTTATCCCTGATTTCAGGAGTAGGGCTTCCACACTTCACTACTAATTGCGATGTTTTCAGTACATTTATGTACATTCCTTATCATATTAAAGAAACTCCCTTTTATTTCTACTCTGCTAAGGTTTTTTATCATGTATACTCTGAATTCTTTCAAAAAAAATTTTTGGCATATCCTAGGATGGTCATACTTTTTTTCTGTTAATTATTTTGAATTTTAAACAACCCTTGCATTCCTAGAACAAACCAACTTGCTTATAACACATTTTGCTTTATATAAAGCTGAGTTCAATTTAATGATAACTTGTTTAGCATTTTTGCATCCAAGAGATTTGTTTATTGTTTAGTTTCTTTGTAATGCCCTTCCTGCTTTGCTTTCTATATTGGTACAATGGCACAAATAACTAAGCCAGTGAGTCATGTCCCATGAAAGCTTACCTTATTCCTTGGGATGTTAGATAGGTCTTACTCAATAAGCATTCTTATGTACCCATAATTGCTTCCTCAAGCTCAGCAATTTGACCAGGAGAAGGCCTTACTCTTTTGTTAATCACTTCCTCTCCTCATCCTTTATAAGGCAAATGGTAATGTTAAGCCCAGCTGGAATATCCTGAGTGGGTATTCTCAGAGGAAGTGGCAAGGGAGAGATAAAAGAATTACTGTTCTTGGCCTTGCCTCCTTGATAGGGGAGCTCATCTTTTTGTAGGCAGGATCCCTCTACCTAAACTTCCCTCATAGCCAGCAGAGGTCCTGCTGGGTTCCATGAAGAAACTAAGACTTGGAGAGATGAAGCAACCTGCTCAAGTTCATTCAGCCTGTACATGACAAAACCAGGGTTCAAAAACAAGTCTCTCTAGCTATCAACTGCTGTGGTGAAGGGAGGTTAGTCCAGTAAGCACAGCAAGAGCAAAAGCTAATACCTGCCTACAGCCACAAAATGAAAGCTGGCATCTGAGCTTAACATCTGTTTCAACGGAGTCACCTGGTATTTTCAGTTCTTATATTATACTGTCTTTTAATAACCAGAACAGGAGTATTTTATACCAAACAACCTTAGCAAAAGAAGGTAAGTTATTTTAATATGTATTAAAAACTGCTTGCTTCAATGTTATTATCATGTTATGTCTTTAAACTTTTGGACTTCTGTGTTAAAATGACTTGATGTTAGGGAAAATTAACATAAAATAGATATTAAAGCAATAGACTATTATTTTTATAAAAAGTTTATGGCCAGGTAGACCTCTTCTCTCTGTTTCTGTCATATCCCACAAAAGAGAACTTGAAGTAGATGACAAATTGATGTGTTTTCTAAAGCATCTTCTGACAATGATAGATTTGTAGGTTTTGAAGTTATATCCTTCTAAAAATAACCAAGCACATATCCTCTCAAATTACCTGGCATTATGTTTTTTTTTGTGTGTGTTACCCTCTGAGGTCTGACTGGAGCCACAAAATAAAGAAAATAAAGAGAAGGTTTATTTATTGTACATCTACTATATGTACCACATCTTGGCCCTTTCACAGTCATCATGTGTTAACTGAGAATGTGTATTTCCCAGGGTGTATGCTGTAAAGTTCCTTTCAGGAAAGTCCTAGGCCATTCCCTAGGACCCAATAGGGTAAAAAAAATTTTTTTGAGATACATACCACAGGGAAGCCTGGATGGCTCAGTGGGTTAAAGCCTCTGCCTTCAGCTCAGGTCATGATCCCAGGGTCCTGGGATTGAGCCCCACATCAGGCTCTCTGCTCAGCAGGGAACCTTCTTCCCTCTCTCTCTCTGTCTGTCTCTCTGCCTACTTGTGATATCTCTCTCTCTCTCTGTCAAATAAACAAATAAATAAATAATCTTAAAAAAAAGAGATACATACCACATAAATAAAAGAGGCAGAGTGATGCGGAGAGAGGGAGGAAAAGATGGGGGGAGGGAGCAAATGAGCAGAGGAGGAAACATAAATGAAAATATAGAATAATAAATATTTTCTTTGCTTTTCCTTCTGCATAAACACTGTAGTTTTGCCTATCTTTAAATTTTATATAAATAGAGTCACTTAGTATGCTCACTTTTTTATCTTTCTTCTTTTACTCAAGATTATGGCTATGAGATTCATATAAGATATTGGTTATTACAGTTATTCATTCTTGTTCTTACTCATTTCCTGTACAAATATATAAAATATAGCATAATTTATGAAGTTCTATGTCCACCTTATATAGGACCATGCTAGTCATCTATCAAATGTATCAGTTTTACTCTATGTGTATGAAGTGAGTGGGAACTTTAGTTTCTTCTTCAGTAAATTAGAGATAACAGAACTTGCCAAATCATCAGTTTCTTGTGAGAATTAAATAAGATAAATGAAAGTTTAACATGCATAGTGTCTCACTGAAGCTCTGTTTCTTCCACGATGGAAAGCTTTTAATGAACAGAGCATATGACTTTGTAACCAGAGATTCTTGACATAGGTTTCTAGTTCCATTGCCTCCCTTTCCTTTTTTTTTAAGATTTTATTTATTTATTTGACAGACAGAGATAACAAGTAGGCAGAGAGGCAGGCAGAAAGAGAGAGAGGAGGAAAAAGGCTCCCCACCGAGCAGAGAGCCCAATGTGGGACTTGATCCCAGGACACTGAGATCATGACCTGAGCCGAAGGCAGAGGCTTAACCCACTGAGCCACCCAGGTGCCCCTCCCTTTCCTTTTTTAAGCCTCAGTTTTTTCATCTATAAGATGAAGATTGATTATATCTATCAATCTTCACAATATGTACAAATACTGAATCATTATGTTGTACAAATATAACTAATATGTCAGTTACATCTCAATAAAAAAACCCCCAACCAAGTTTTGTTAGCAGGGATTCTATTAAAAACTGTACAATACCTGCCACATGGTAGCAGAATTTATTTTTTAAAAGATTTTATTTATTTATTTGACACAGAGAGAGACATCACAATTACGCAGAGGCAGGCAGAGAGAGAGGGAGAAGCAAGCTCCCTGCTGAGCAGAGAGCCAGAGATGATGCTTAATTCCAGGACCTTGAGATCATCACCTGAGTTGAAGGCAGATGCTTAACCAGCTGAGCCACCCAGGTTCCCCCAGAGTTGATTTTTTTTCGGACATTCTAGACTGGGTTGTTTAGACACCATATCATATCTATGGTAAGAGTGTGTCAATCTCCCAGCTTAGCACAGAAAAGCAGCTCTGAAACTCTCTTGTGTGTGTGAAATAGAGAGACTGAGAGAGATAAGATGAGATGGGTAGGGATGAAACAGAGAGAAATAATGAGGTTGTTTTCCTGAACCTGACCTAACCTTGCCTAGAAGCAGGAAGGGGGGACCCTTTTGAAGCAGAATCTGCCAAAAAATAAAAAAAAAAGAAAAAAAAATCCAGGATGTATTTTTTCCATGAGTGGGGGGATTCTCATGAATGAGTGAGCTTAATGAGGAAAGTATAGTTATTATTACATTTATCTCACTATGACAACCAGATATGAACTGCACAACACTGAATCCTGAAGAGTTACCCTAGGAACCCACGCTGGCCAATTATAAACAGTTTTGTCAGATGTTATTAATTATTGCCCAATACCCTCCCTTCCTCCTCAGGAAAATGACTCAACTCTACCAGCACTTTGTTTGTCTTTATGATTGATAAGGTGGGTGAGGCCTGAACTTCCTTTATCCCCTACTCACCAAATGATTTTTATCCAAGTGGTGACCTGTCTTTTGTTCTCCCTTCATCTGTTAGAAGCCATACCCTGAACATTCTCCACTGAATTGAGCGGTCTTTAACAAACTTCAAGTCCTAAAGATGGTTCTGGCTTTTTCTCAATGCTCTTCCTCCCTCCATATTCCCCAACATCACAGTACTATACCCTGCACTATCTCCAAGACATGAGGAAAAAGCTATTCAGAAGCAATGATATGTGAATATTGAGCCACCCTTGCAACTCAGGAATAAATCCCACTTGATTGTGATGAATGATTTGTTAATGTATTATTGAATTATGTTTGCTATTATTCTGTTGAGAATTTTTGCATCTATGTTCATATTGGCCTGTTTTCCATGTGCGTGGGTGGGTGGGTGGGGTCTTAATCTGGTTTTGGCATCAGAGTTATGGTTGGCCTCAGAGAATGAATTTGGAAGTTCTCCTTCCTATTCTATTTTTTGGAATAGCTTGTGAAGTATAGGTGTTAAATCTTTTTTAAATGTTTATTAGAGTTCGCCTGTAAAGCCATCTTGTCCTGGACTTTTGTTTGTAGGAAATTTTTCTTTTGTTTTCTTTTGTTTTATTAAGATTCATTTATCTGAGAGAGAGAGAGCATGAGCCGGGGGAAGGGCAAAGGGAGAGGGAGAAGTAGACTCCCCACTGGGCAGGGAGCCAGAAGCAGACTTCCCACTGAGCAGGGATCCAGCCAGCTAGATCCCAGGACCTTGAACTCATGACCTGAGCCAAAGATATTTAACCAACTGAGCCACCCAGGCACCCCTCTATGGGTTTTTTTTGATAACTGATTCAATTTCTTTGTTGATGATTTGTCTGATCAAGTTTTCTGTTTCTTCTTATTTCAGTTTTGGTAGTTTATGTTTCTAGGAATCTATTCATTTTTTTTAGGTTGTCCAATTTGTTGGCATATAGTTTTTCATAATATTCTTTTACAATTGTTTATAGTACTGAGGTATTGGTTGTTATTTCTCTCCTTTCATTAGTGATTTTGTTTATTTGAATCCTCTTTTTTTATGAGTCTGACTGCAGGTTTATTGATTTTGTTTGACATGTCAAAGAACCAGCCCCTGGATTCTATTGGGGTTTTATGAGTTTCTATATTTTTATTTCCTCTCAAATCTTTACTATTTTGTTCTGCTGGTTTGGAGTTTGTTCTTTTTCTAGCTTCCTTTGGCATAAAGTTAGGTTGTTTATTTGAGATATTTCTTGCTTCTTGAGGTAGGCGTATTGTTATAAGCTTCCCTCTTTGAACAATTTTTGCTGCATCCCAAGGATTTTTGGATCATTGTGTTTTCATTTTCACTCATTTCCATGTAAATTTTGACTTCTTTGATTTCATGTTTGACCTATTTATTGTTTAGCAGCATATTATTTAACTTCTGTTTGCGTTCTTTCCAGATTTTTTCTTGTGGTTGATTTCTGCTTTCATAGTGCTGTGTACAGCAAAGAAGCATGGTATGATGTTGATCTTTTGGAATTTCTTGATACCTGTTTTGCAGCTTAGTATGTAGTTTATACTGGAAAATGTTCCATGTGCCTTTGAAAAGAATGTGTATTCCACTGTTGAAGATGAAATGTTCTGAATATATGTGTTAAATCCATCTTGTCCAGTGTATTATTCAAAGCCACTGTTCTTTGTTGATTTTCTGTTTGGATGATCATTCTATTGTTGGAAGTGGGGTGTTAAATTCCTGACTATTAATGTATTATTATTGCTTATTTCTTTTATGTTTGTTATTAAATGTTTTGTGTATTTGGGTGCTCCCATATTGGATGCTTAAATATAAATATAAATATAAATATAAATATAAATATTTACAATATATAAATATTTACAATTATTTATATTTTTTGTTAGATTGTCCTTTTTATTATTATATAGTGTCCTTTTTTTGCCTCTTGTTACACTCCTTGTTTTAAAACCTGTTTTGTCTGATAAGCATTGCTACTCTGGCTTGTTTTGACATTATCTTGCATAATAAATGTTTCTCCACTTCTTTGCTTTCATTTTGCATGTGTCTTTATATCTTAAATGTCTTTTGCAGGCAGCATATAGACGGGTCTTGGATTTTAACCCACTGTGTCACCCTGTGTCTTTTGATTGGAGCAGTTAGTCCATTTATAGTCAAAGTTAATATTTATTCTATTTTATGTTATTTTCCTTTATTCATTTCATTTTAATTCCAGTAAAGTTTACATACAGTGGTCATCAAAATAAGTGCACTCCTTAGTTACTATCACTTATTTCACCCACCCATACACCCACCTCTCCTCTGGTAATCATCAGTTAGTTCTCAATGGTTTAGAGTCTATTTATTGACCTCTCTCAGATCTCTCTTTTCTTTTGCTCATTTGTTTTGTTTCTTAAATTCCACATATGGGTGCAATCAGATGGTATTTTTCATTCTTTGACTGACTAATTTCACTTAACACTATACTCTCTAGCTTCATCCATGTGATTGCAAATGGCAAGATTTCACTCTATTATGGCTGAATAATATTCCATGGTGTGTGTATACACACACACACACACACACACACACACACACACATATATAGATAGATAGATATAGATATAGAAAGATATAGATAAATAGGTATAGATATAGATACACAAATATAGATATAAAGAGAGAGAGAGAGAGATGCCACATCTATAACAGCAATATTCATGATAACCAAATCAAATTATGGAGGCAGGCCAAGTGTCCATCAAATTAATTATTGATAAATATGTATTTATTGTCATTTTGTTACTTGTTTTGTTGTTTTCCTTTGGAGTTTTTCTCTGATCCTTTGTTTCTTTCTCTCTCTCTCATGGTTTGCTGGCTTTCTTAAGTCATATATTGATATTTCTTTGTCTTTTTCCCTTGTATATCTGTTACTTGGTTTTGATTTCTTGTTGCCATTAGGTTTGTATATAAAATCTGCATATAGAAGTCTAAATTAAGTTAACAGTCACTTAAACTTGATTCCATTCTTTATTTCTCTCCCCTAACATTTTAGATATATGGTTTCATAATTTATATCATTTTATTTTGTGAATCCCTTGACTGATTTTTACAAATATACCTATTTACCACTTTTGGGCTTCCAAATTTTCATACTCTTACCTATGGTATTTCCTTTCCACTCAGTGTACCTCTTAATTGTTTCTCCTGGACTGGTTTAGTGGTCATGAACTCCTTTAGTTTTTGTTTCTCTGAAAAACTTTTTAATCTTTCTTTCTATTCTGAATGATAGCCTTGGTGGATAGAGTATTCTTGGCTCCAGATTTTGCATTTAGATTATATCATGTCACTCTCTTATGTCCTGTGAAGTTTCTGCTGAAAAATCTGCTCATAGTCTTATAGGATTTCCCTTGTATGTAACTGCCTTCTTTTCTCTTGCTGCTTTTAATTTTGTTTGTTTGTTTGTTTGTTTATAACTATTTTTTGCCTTGTTAATTACTTGTGTCTTGGTGTGAACCTCCTTTGTTTGATTTTTTTGGGAGATTTCTGTGCCTCCAGAATCTGGATATCTGTTTCCTTCTCCACATTAGGGAAGTCTTCAGATACTATTTCTTCAAATAAATTTTCTGCCCCCTTTATCCCTCTTCTTCTTCTAGGTTCCCTATAATGAAAATGTTATTAAACTTGATGGAGTCCCTGAGTTCCCTAAGGCTATTCTCAATTTGCATAATTCTTTTTTCTTTCATTTGCTCAGCTCAAATACTTGTCATTAGCCTGTTTTCTGGGCCATTAATTCATTCCTCTTCTTCCTCTAGCCTGCTATTTATTACATCAAGTGTACTTTTAATTTCATTACTGTGCTCATTATCTCTGGTATGTTATTCAAATCTTTGTTAAGGGTGTCACTGATGTCTTCCATTCTTTTCTCAAGTCAAGTGAGTATCTTTATTATCATTACTTTAAATTTTCTATTTGGTATATTACTTATATCTGTTTCACTTAGGACTCTTGCTGGGGTTTTGTCCTGTTCTTCATTTGAGACATATTCCTCTGTCTCATTTTGTCTAACTCTGTTTCAGCTGCATATCCTGCTCCTGAAGATAATGGCTTTATTAAGATGAGGTCCTATAGTTCCCAGTAGTGCAGTGTCCCTTGTTTCCCAGGGCCTGGCACTTCTATGAGTTCTGCCTGTTTTCCATTATTGTGTCTTGGCTGATTATTCCTTCATTTCAGTCATCTTCAGAGGTTCTTTTTGTCTGTGGTGGGTAGTATATGGTTCCCAGCAGGGTGGGGCACATTTTCACAATGTACATGATGGTCTGCTTGTGAAATAAGACCCACTGCCACTACTGCCACCAGACCCAAGGCCTTACAAAATGTAAGGTCAGGAGTTATAGTGTTGGTGGGAGATTGTGTAGGTCTTCTGGGGGAGGTACTTTGCAGTACAGGAACTGAAGCAAGCATACCCTGAAAGGGCAGATTCACTTAAGAAAAAAGATAGAGCTTTGTGTAACCCAGTTAGGTAGAAAGTGTTGCCACTGTACTTCTTTCCATTGGTGGCCTTGTGTTTATGCTAGGGGTTGGGGGAGGAAAGTGTCACCTGCCAGCTCTTTTGTTCCTGGAGGAGTCCTCCTGTGATCCTTGCCTCTCCTAGACAGGTTCTGAGATGACTAAATAACTCCCATTCTCACTCTCAAATGTCCCAGTTATCTTTCCAACTGCTGGTTCTACATTGCCACTGCATGAGCTGCTTGTCATGTTGTTTCATTAAAGGTGGGGATGCAGGATCCTAATGCCCTCTGGACTCTCCCAGAGCTAAGCCCACTGAGTTTTAAAATTCCAGCCTTTAGGGATGCTCCTTATAAGAATTCATGAAATTCAGCAGCTCTCACTTTCAAAGCCAAATGTTATGGAGGTTTGTCTTCCCCATGTAAGCTCTCCAATGTGATAGTCTGTTTCTCACCCTTCTCTGCAACCTTAGCTCCCTCCCAACCATGGACGGTCATGGTCTAATTTTCTCCCAAACTGTGTCTTTACCCTTCCAATCTTCTTCAATGTGACCTCTGCTCTAACTTTAGTAGTGGAGTTTGTTCTGCTAGTCGTTGGGTCATTTTATGGGTTATGTGAGCTGTTGTGAGTGTTGTCTAGTTGTATCCTTGAGACAAAGTGAGCTTGGGGTACTCTTACCCTACTATCTTCCCAGCCTTTGAAACAGACTTCTAAAATTGAACCAGAAAAAATTAAAAAAAAATCTAAACAGATATACTAGTATGAAAATTGAATTTGTAATAAAAAATCTACCAAAAAAATAAAATTCCAGGACCAAATGTATTCACAGGTGAATCCTATCAAACATTTAAGGAAGACATAATACATATTCTCTTCAAACTATTTCAAAAATAAGAGGAGAAAAAGCTTCCAAAAAAATTCTATAAGGCCAGGATTATCTTCATTCCAAAATCAGACAAAGATAACAGAATAAAAACAAAAAGAAAGAAAGAAAGAAAGAAACTGTAGGCCAATATTGCTGGTGAAATCAGATGCAAAATCCTCAACAAAATATTAGCAAATGACATTCAGTAATACATTAAAAGAATTATTCACCATGATCTGGTGGGATTTATTCCAGTGATGCAAGAATGGTTCAATATCCACAAATCAATTAATGTGATATATCACATTAACAAACCAAAGGATAAAAATCATATGATCATCTCAGAAGATGCAGGAAAACAATTTTACAAAATTCAACATCCATTCACAATAAAAACTCAACAAAGTAGATTTGGAGGGAACATACTTTAACGTAATAAATCTGTATATGAAAAATCTTCAGCTAACATCATACTTAATGGTGAAAAACTGAGAATTTATCATTTATGATCAGGATTAAGCACTCTCAGCACTTTTATTCAATATAGTACTGACAATTCTAGTCACAGAAAAAATAAATAAATGACAATTATATTGGTGAAGAAGTTAAACTGTTACTATTTGCAGATGACATGATAGTATACATAGAAAATCCTAAACACCTCAGCAAAAAACTGGTATAACTAATAAATTAATTCAGTAAAGTTGTAGGATACAAAATTGATACCCAGAAATATGTGGTGTTTCTACACATTAATAACAAAGTAGCAGGAAAACAAATTAAGAAAACAATCCTGAGGAGGAGGAAACAAGATGGCAGAGAAGTAGGAGGTGCTGTTTCAACCTGTCCCCTAAAGTGAGCTGATTGCTTACCAAAGAACTCTGATCACCCATGAAATCAGCCTGAGATAAGAATTATACACATCTGGATCTCTACGGGGGCAGAAGATGCCAGTGGACAGGTAAAGCGGAGTGGGAACATCAGACTGATATTGGAAGATAAACAAAAGGAGGGAGCCACCAGAAGGGACCCATTGGAAAGTAACACCCCAAAATAAGAGTGCCCTGTGATTAGGGACCAGCATTAACTTGCAGACTGGTTGAAAGCACTCAAAAAGAGCAAAAGATCTTGAGGGGAAATTGGTGGAATTGGGCGGTTAGGGACAGGGACTTAAAGTCATGAACCCAGGATGCCCACCACTGGGAGGGAACCAGAGAGTGCAGTGAAGAAGTGAGGTCTTGGTCCCTGAGCCACCGGTGTGCCTGAGAATGTCTGGGTGGCAGCGCCCATGAGGGAGTCTGCTGTGGACATCAACTGGTGCTTTCTAGAATCACAGCCTTTTGTACTCTGTCTGCATGCATACTGTGGGACCAGGGTCTGATTAGCACACCACACCTTCCCCTTAGAGAGGTCCCTGTAGGTGCTAGCCAGCACTCTCTAGGACTGGGAGATTCTGAACACTTTCAGCCCAGGCCAGGCCCGCATGAAAATCTCAGTGTGCTTTCTCTAGTTGGGACCTCTCTGGCAGTCTGGACCTGCCCAGAGAGCTGCAGCTAGTATTTCTCATGTTTTTGGGTACAAGTGGGAGTTCCTGTGACCACAGAGACCATGACTGGGAACATGTGCTGCCAATGGCAGAGGGGGAAATTATGTGCTCTGGAGCACCCAGAAGGGAACAGACTAAGGCTTCTCTGTGAAATAAAGGTCTGGTGCAGCTTGCTTTCCTCTAAACCTCTAAGGAACCTCCAAAAGCCACCAAGGGGAGAAAAAACAAACAAACAAACAAACCTCCAGAGAACAAAAGCCTGATAAAACAGTTTCCTCAGAGCCCAGCACCTTGATGGGGGTAGGAGGACTCAACTCTAGCAAGACTCCATGAAAAACCACATGGCAGGCCCCTCCCCCAGAAAGCCAACCAAAAAGGACAACCACCACTACTTCATAGATAGATAGAATTTTTAATTCTTTCACACTATTCTGGTTCTTTTCTTTCTTCTTCTTTTTTTAATATAGCTTTTTAACCTATTTACCATCACAATGAGATCTTCAGTACATCAAATTCCATAATAACTTTTTAACTTGAACTTTTTTGATACATATACCTGTGTAGGTTTTATTTTATTTTATTTTTTGCTTTTCTATTTTTTAAATTTTAATTTAATTTAATTTTTTAAATATTCATATATAAATAAGCTTCAAGGTAATCCCCTTTCCCCAATCAATGCTTCCCCTATATGAAAACCAGTTTTAATCCCCCTTTATCTCAGGAAAGTTGAGTCCTTTAGCAAGGATATCAATATACATCCAGGAAGAATCAAAACAACCTTCCTCACCCACACTGAGAATGTATAACCACCCTCCCAACTTTTTCTTCTGTCAGTGTTTCTGTGTATTTCTTTTTGCTCTGGTAGTATATAAATCTTATACGTGGGGTTCATTTTGACTGTTTTTTTAATTAATTAATTTATTTTTTCTCTTGTCATCTAGTTTTGTCGATTTTTTTTTTTTTTTTTTTTATTAATCTTACCTTTGGGGCCCATTTGGGCTGGGCCTTCTCCTTAACTTTTTCTTTTCTTTTTTTTTCCCCTTCTCTTTTTCTCTCTTTCTCCCTCTCTCTCTCTCTTTATTTTTTCTTTCTTTTTGGTGGGGACCCTCGATTGCTCAGAAGCATTCCAGAGTGCACCTTGACTGCACCGTAGTTGATACATCCAGCTACACATCCCTTCAGCAATCTCTAACCAAAATGATTAGGAGGAGGAATGCCCAACAGAGGAAATATTCAGAGACTGGGCCCTCTCCATCAGAGCTTTTGGATATGGACATAAACAGTATGTCAGAGAGGGAATTCAGGCTAACAATTATCCAGGCAATAGCTAGGTGGGAGAAAGCCGTTGATGACAAAATGGAATTGATTAGGGCAGAAGTGAAAGCCACCAGGGATCATGTTAACAATGTTCTCAATGAGTTCCAATCTAATCTAAATTCTCTAACAGCTAGGGTAACTGAGACAGAAGATAGCATTAGTGATCTCGAGGACAAACTGATTGAGAAAAAGGATCAGGAGGAAGCCTGGAAAGAACAGCTTAGAAGCCATGCAAACAGAATTAGGGAAACAAATAAAAGCAGCTAGGGGGAAGAGATTCCTTACATACAGAGGAAAGTCCACCAGAATAACATCAGACCTGTCCACAAAAACCTGGAAAGCCAGAAAGGGCTGGCAAGATGTATTCAGGGCACTAAATGAGAAGAACATGCAACCAGGAATACTTTATCCAGCAAGACTAAAATTCAAAATGGATGGAGAGATAAAGAGTTCCCAAGACTGGCAAGATTTAAAAGAGTATGTGACCACCAAGCTGGCACTGCAAGAAATATTAAGGGGGGTTCTATAAAAGAGGAAAAACCCAAGAATATCACTGAACAAAAATATATGGAGACAATCTACAGAAAGAAAGACTTCAAAGGTAACACGATGTCAATAAAAACGTATCTCTCAATAATCACTCTCAACGTGAATGGCATAAAGGTGTCCATAAAATGACACAGGGTTGCAGATTGGATAAAAGGAAAGGACCCATCCATATGTTGTCTAAAAGAGACCCATTTTGAACCTAAGGATACATCCAGACTGAAAGTGAAGGGATGGAGAAGCATCTTTCATGCCAATGGGCCTCAAAAGAAGGATGGGGTAGTGATTCTCATATCAGCTATATTAGATTTCAAACTAAAGACTGTAGTCAGAAATACAGAAGGACACTACATAATTCTTAAAGAGACTATCCACCAAGAAGATCTAACAATTTGTAAATGTGTATGCCCCCAATATGGGAGCAGGCAATTACATAAGAAAAGTAATAATCAAGGGGCGCCTGAGTGGCTCAGTGGGATAAGGACTCTGCCTTTGGCTCAGGTCATGGTCCCAGGGTCCTGGCAACAAGCCCCACATCGGGCGCTCTGCTCAGCAGGGAGCCCGCTTCCTCCTCTCTCTCTCTCTCTGCGTCTCTGCCTACTTGTGATCTCTCTCTGTGAAATAAATAAATAAAATCTTAAAAAAAAGTATTAATCAAGATAAAGAGTCACATTTATATGAATACATTAATAGTAGGAGATCTTAATACCCCACTATCAGTAATAGACAGATCATCCAAGCAGAAAATCAGTAAAAAAGCAAGAGCATTGAGAGACACATGGGACCAGATGGACCTCATAGATATATACAGAACATTCCACCCTAAAACAACAGAATGCTCATTCTTCTCGACTGCACATGGAACTTTCTCCAGAATAGGCCTCACACTGGATCACAAATCAGGGCTCAACTGATACCATAAGATTGATATAATGCCCTCTATAGTCTCAGATCACAATGCTTTGAAACTGGAGCTCAATCACAAGGAAAAGTTCAGAAGGAATTCAAATACCTGGAGGCTAAAGACCACCTTGCTTAAGAATGCTTGGATCAACCAGGAGATCAAAGAAGAACTGAAACAATTCATGGAAACCAATGAGAATGAAGACACTTCAATTCAAAACCTATGGGATACAGCAAAGGTGGTCCTAAGGGGGAAATACATAGCCATCCAAACCTCCCTCCAAAAAAAAGGAAAAGTCCAGAATACACCAGTTATCTTTATACCTTAAAGAACTGGAGAATCAACAACAAATTAAGGCAACTCCACACCCAAGAAGGGAAATAACAAGATTGGATCAGAGTTTGATGAGCTAAAAATTAGAGACACAGTAGAATGCACCAATGAAACTAGAAGCTGGATTTTTGAAAGAATCAATAAGATTGATAAACCATTGACCAAACTAATCCAAAAGAAAAGAGAGAAGGCCCAAATTAATAAAATTATGAATAAAAAGGGAGAGATCGCAATTAACACAAAGGAAATAGAAACAATCATCAGAAATTATTATCCAGAGTTACATGCCAATAAGTTAAGCAACCTAGATGAAATGGAAGCATTCCTGGAAAACTATAAAACTTCCAAAACTGAACCAGGAAGAAATTGACAACCTAAAGAGACCAATATCTAGTAACGAGATTGAAGCAGTGATCAAAAAAACCTCCCATAAACAAGAGTCCAGGACCTGAAGGATTCCCTGGGGAATTCTACCAAACTTTCAGAGAAGAAATAACACCTATTCTCCTGAAGCTGTTTCAAAAAATTGAAGTAGGAGGACAATTTCCAGACTCTTTTTGTGAAGTCAGCATTACCCTCATGCCCAAACCAGGCAAAGACCCCACCAAAAAGGAGAATTCCAGAGGAATATTAATGATAAATATGGATGCTAAAATTCTCAACAAGATCGTAGCTAATAGGATCCAATAGCACATTAAAAAGATTATCCACCATGACCAGGTGGGATTCATCCCTGGGTTACAAGGATGGTTCAACATTCACAAATCAATCAATGTGATAGAACAAATTAATAAGAGAAGATGGAAGAACCACATGGTCCTCTCAATTGAAGCAGCAAAAGCATTTAACAAAATCTAGCATCCATTCCTGATTAAAACGCTTCAAAGTTTAGGGATAGAGGGATATCATCCTCATCCTCAATATCATCCTCAATGTGAAAAAGCTGACAGCCTTCCCTTTGAGATCAGGAACACGACAAGGATGCCCACTCTCACCACTCTTGTTCAACATAGTATTAGAAGTCCTAGCAACAGCAGTCAGACAACAAAGAGAAATAAAAGGTATTCAAATTGGCAATGAAGAAGTCAAACTCTCTTTGCAGATGACATGATACTTTATATGGAAAACCCAAAAGACTCCACCCCCAAACCACTAGAACTCATACAGCAATTCAGTAATGTGGCAGGATACAAAGTCAATGTACAGAAATCAGTGGCTTTCTTATACACTAACAATGAAAATACAGAAAGGGAAATTAGAGAATCTATTCCATTTACTATAGCACCAAGAACCATAAGATACCTGGGAAAAAACTTAACCAAAGAGGTAAAGGGTGTGTACTCGAGGAACTACAGAACACTCATGAAAGATACTGAAGAAGACACAAAAAGATGGAAGACGATTCCATGCTTTTGCATTGGAAGAATAAACATTGTTAAAATGTCTATACTGCCTAGAGCAATCTATACTTTTAATGCCATTGCAATCAAAACTCCACCGGCATTTCTCAAAGAGCTGGAGCAAACAATCCTAAAATGTGTATGGAATCAGAAGAGACCTTGAATTGCTAAGAAAATGTTGAAAAAGAAAAACAAAACTGCATGCATCACGTTGCCTGATTTCAAAATTTACTACAAAGCTGTGATCATCAACGCTGGCATAAAAATAGACACATAGACCAGTGGAACAGAGTAGAGAGCCCAGATATGGACCCTCAACTCTATGGGCAAATAATCTTTGACAAAGCAGGAAAAAATATACAGTGGAAAAAAGACAGTCTCTTCAATAAATGGTGCTGGGAAAACTGGACAGCTATATGTAGAAGAATGAAACTCGACCATTCTCTTACACCATACACAAAGATAAACTCTAAATGGATAAAAGACCTCAGTGTGAGGTAGGAATCCATCAGAATCACAGAGGAGAACACAGGGAGTAATGTCTTTGATATCAGCCACAGCAACTTCTTTTAAGATATGTCTCCAAAGGCAAAGGAAACTAAAGCAAAATGAATTTTTGGAACTTCATCAAGATAAAAATCTTCTGCACAGCAAAGGAAATAGTGAACAAAACCAAGAGGCTACCCACGGAATGGGAGAAGAC
The DNA here is from genome assembly GCF_002288905.1 of Enhydra lutris kenyoni. Classification (NCBI taxonomy): domain Eukaryota; kingdom Metazoa; phylum Chordata; class Mammalia; order Carnivora; family Mustelidae; genus Enhydra; species Enhydra lutris. The sequence goes on along the minus strand of NW_019154165.1, from coordinate 5,675,264 downwards.
ATTCGCAAATGACAGTACAGAAAAAAGGCTGCTATCCAGGATCTAAAAAGAACTCCTCAAACTCAACACACACAAAACAGATAATCATGTCAAAAAATGGGCAGAAGACATGAACAGACACTTCTCCAGTGAAGACATACAAATGGCTATCAGACACATGAAAAAATGTTCATCATCACTAGCCATCAGGGAGATTCAATTCAAAACCACATTGAGATGCCACCTTACACCAGTTAGAATGGCCAACATTAACAAGACAGTAAAAACCTGTGCTGGAGAGGTGTGGAGAAAGAGGAACCCTCTTATACTGTTGGGAATGCAAGTTGTTACAGCCACTTTGGAAAACAGTGCGGAGATTCCTTAAGAAATTAAAAATAGAGGTTCCCTATGACCCTGCAATTGCACTACTGGGTATTTACCCAAAAGATACAGATGTAATGAAAAGAAGGACCATCTGTACCTCCATGTTCCTAGCAGCAATGACCACAGTCACCAAACTGTGGAAAAAACCAAGATGTCCTTCAACTGATGAATGGATAAGGAAGATGTGGTCCATATACACTATGGAGTATTATCGCTCCATCAGAAAGGATGAATACCCAACTTTTGTATCAACATGGTCTGGGCTGGAAGAGATTATGTTGAGTGAAATAAGTCAAGCAGAGAGAGTCAATTATCATATGGTTTCACTTATTTGTGGAGCATAAGAAATAACATGGAGGACATGGGGAGATGGACAGAAGAAGGGAGCTGGGGGACATTGGAGGGGGAGATGATCCATGAGAGACTAGGGACTCTGAAAAATAATCTGTTTTGAAAGGGTGTGGATTGGGAGGTTGGGTGAGTCTGGTGGTGGGTATTATGGAGGGCACGTATTGAATGGCATACTGGGTGTGGTACATAAAAAATGAATTCTGGTGCACTGAAAAGAAATTAAAAAAAAAGGGGGGGGGGCGCCTGGGGGGCTCAGTGGGTTAAAGCCTCTGCCTTCGGCTCAGGTCATGATCCCAGGGTTCTGGGATCAAGCCCCACATCAGGCTTTCTGCTCAGCAGAAAGCCTGCTTCCTCCTCTCTTTCTGCCTGCTTCTCTGCCTACTTGTGATCCCTGTCTGTCAAATAAATAAATAAAATCTTTTAAAAATAGAAATTAAAAAAAACTCTCTGGACACTGATATAGATACATATGTATAAATGGATCTATGGATCTCTTTTGAAACGTCACCCATTAATGATGGTAGAGAGTCTTCACAGGTAGTCTTCTTTGTGCTTTCAGACCCTCCCCATAGGCAGTGCCTTGTCCATTTGATGGATGAGACTAACTGTTCTTGTGTGTGGCAATAATTTTGCGGAAGACAGGTGGGTGCAAATAAAATGTCAATCAAGTAGTTGTTCCTCAACATCATCTACTAAGAAAATTCTGGATTTCCCATAGAAAAAAGGCACTATCCATCCTAATCCCTATTCCATTGAGGCTTCCATCAGTAGCAGCTTTCTCTGGGAAAACACAAATTATAGTAATCTAATCCCCAAACTGCACCATCAAACCAGCTTTATGAAATGCAAAGGCAAAGACCTGTTTCTGGGAGTAGTTTCTTAGGGGGCAACTCTTTTAGCAGGCATGTGGAGTGGCTGCTGGTGTGACACAATAGAGCAGCCCAATGTACTTTGACCTGTCACCCCTGCTTCAGTTCAAGGTCTATTTGATAAAATTGCTTGTTGACATCTACTGGAATACTTGTGAGAATTACTGCTTTTAACATTAAAACTCTGGCATTAGACTTAGTTTATAGAAGAGCAAAGAGAAGCAGAATGGGAAGGGATAGGATCTGGCTCACTAGGCTGGACAGTTCTGTCTGGGCTATCAGTAAAATTGAGGTAATATGAGGGTTTTGAATAGGGACCTTGGTATTATGGGTTTAGTTCTTATTCACGCTTCTTAGCTGTTGACATTCAGTAAGCAGTGCTGCCGTGAGGATAAAATTAGGTAACACAATTTATGCATTACAATATCTGGCACATGGAAGGCATTCAGGAAATGGCACTCTATTGCAAAAAAAAAAATCCCATTTACAATGACACCACAAATAATAAAATACCTAGGGATAAATTTAACCAAGGAGATGAAAGACCTGAACTTTGAAAACTATTAAACATTGATGAAAAAAAAAAAACTGAAGATGACATAAACAAATGGAGATATTCTATGCTCATGATTTGGGAGAATCAATTTTGTTGAAATGTCTATTCAGCCCAAAGCAATCTATGGATATTTTTAAAGATTCTATTTATTTATTTGAGAGGCAGAGGGAGAGAGAGAATCTCCAGCAGACTCCACACCGAGCATGGATCCCAGCATGAGGCTCAATTTCAAGACCCTGAGATCATGACATAAGTTGAAATCGAGTAGGATGCTTAACCAACTGAGCCACCCAGATGCCCCACAATCTCCAGATTTAATGTAATCCCTATCAAAATGCCAGTTTTCACAGAACTAGAAGAAATTACCCTCAAAATGATACAGAAACAATAAAGACCCCCTCCAAATAGCCAAAGCAATCTTGAGAAAGAACAAAGGTAGAGGTATCACAACTCCAGATTTCAATATATACTACAAAGCTCTACTTATCAAAATAGTATAGTAGTGGCATGAATAATAATATTTCAATGGCTGATGTCAAAGTAATTACTGTCTGTGATTTCTAGTTTTATGGTTTCATTTTTCACATTTAGATTTTTCATCCATTTTGAGTTTGCTTTTTTTTTGTACGATGTAAGTAATCCTGTTTTATTCTTTTGCATATATCTGTCCAGTTTTCCCAGGACCATGTATTGAAGAGATTGTCTTTTCTCCATTGTATAATCTTGTCTTGTTTGTCAGATTAATTGACCATATAAATGTGGCTTTATTTCTGGGCTCTCTATCTGGTTCCATTGATCAATATGTCTATTTTTCTGCCAGTACTATGGTGTTTGATTACTTCATGTTTGTAGTATATCTTGAATCTGAAATTGTGATACCTCCAGCTTTGTTCTTCTATCTCAAGATTGCTTTGGCACTAAGGGATATACTTTTCAATAAAGTCATTGAAGTGAAAAAAAATACTTTCTTTGAAATATCTTTTCTCAAAAAAATTTAAAAAAGTAGAAATACCATACAGTCCAATAATTTACTACTGGTTATTTACCCATAGAGAATTAAAAAAAAAAAACCACCAATTTGAAAATATATATGCACCCTTATGTTTATTTCAACATTTTTACAATAGCCAAGTTATAGAAGCATCCTAAGTATTCATCAATAAATAAATGGATAAGGAATGTGTGGCATATATATTATGCAGGTATTTAAAAAGGATGAAGGAGGAAGCAAGATGGTGGAGAAGTAGCATACTGAAACAACATTAGGCCTCAGAAGTTCAGCTAAATAGTTATCAAATCACTCCAAACACCTGCAAACTCAACAGGAGATAGAAGAAGAAAAGCAGCAATTCTAGGAACAAAAATTCGACCACTTTCTGGAAGATAAGACATGTGGGGAGGTGAATCCAAACGTGACAGGAAGATAGACCCCGGGAATAGGGGTCAGCTGCTGGCAGGCAGTGGAGCAGTGGAGCACAAAATCAGAACTTTTAGAAGTCAGCTCCACTGATGGACTTTGCTCCAGAGGCTAAGCAGGGGTAGAGACCTCACAGGGATAGTGTGGTCTCAGGACCCACGTGGTTACAGAAAGACCAAGGGTGCCTGAGTGTCGGAGAGCTGCTAGGTATCAGAGCAGGGAAGCTGGCTGCAGAGACAGAGCTGGAGCCGAGGAGTGAATGCTCAACTCGGGGTTACCTTAAGCTGTGATCCAAGGCACAGTTGGACCACTGCCCTTCGAGCAGAGACCCCACAAGAGGCAGATCTGGAGAGACCCCTCTTTCCTCCTTCAGGAGGAGTGGCACAGAAGCATGCTGAAGGAATCTGCTGGGTTTGGAGATTCCAAAATGGGCCAGACACCAGAGACAGAAATGCTCGGTCTCATGCCAGGCAAGCACGGAGTGGGGCCAGAGACCTGGGAGATGGGAGGGATTGACTGATTTTTTCTGAGAGCACAACAAGGAGTGGGCCCTGAGCTCTTGGCTCCTCCTGCAGGAGATTGTGAGGCTGCCATTTTTACTCTCGTCCTGCAAAACTCTAGAGAAAGTGTTCAGAGAACAAAAGCTCCCGAGAGTGACTCTGAGCAGATTACATAGCCTGGCCCCTGGCAAGGGTGGTGTAATTCCACCTCAGGCAAAAACATTTGAGAATTACTACAACAGACACCTCTCCCAGAAGATCAGTAAAAACATCCAGCCAAGACCAAGTTCGCCTGCCAATGAGAACTGGGAACTCCAGAGCTAGGGGAAAGCAACATAAGAATTCGTAGCAGGAGACAAGAAGGCAGGGAAGTAGGAGGAGGCGCCATTTCAACCTGTACCCTAAAGTGAGCTGATTACCTACCAAAGAACTCTGATCACCCATGAAATCAGCCTGAGATCAGAATTATACACGTCTGGATCTGTACAGGAGCAGAAGACGCCAGTGGGCAGGTAAAGTGAAGTGGGAACATTGGACTGATATTGGAAGATAAACAAAAGGGGGAAGGAACCACCAGAGGGGACCGATTGGAAAGTAATACCCCAATATGAGAGCACCCTGCGTCTTGGGACCAGCATTAATTGGAGTCTGGTTGAAAGGACTCAAACAGAGCAAAGGATTGCGGGGGAAAATTGTGGGAATTAGGGCAGCTAGGGACAGGGGCTTAAGTCCCCCGACCCAGGACAGCCTCCCCTGGCGCTGAGTCAGAGCGAGTGCGGTGGAGAAACCAGGTCTTGGTCACTGAGCTGCCAGCGTGCCTGAGAATGCGTGGGGTCCGGCTCCTGTGAGGGGCTGGGAGATTGGCCAGATGGTAGAATGCCACGCCATGCTAACAGAGCCTGAGACACGCCCACCACACACCCTCCCCTGAGAGAGGTACACGAAGGCCAAACCTGGCACTATTAGACCCATGCCATACTATCAGAGCCTGAGACATGTGCACCCCACACCCTCCGCTGAGAGAGGTGCGTGAAGGCCCAGCCCGGCACTCTTAGACCCGCGCCTTGTTATCAGAGCTTGAGGTGCACTCGCCCCACACCCTCCCCTGAGAGAGGTGCATGAAGGTCCAGCCTGGTGCTCTCAGACCCGTGCCATGCTATCCAGAGCCCGAGATGCATGCGCCCCACACCCTCCCCTGAGAGAGGTGCACGCAAGCCTGGCACTCTTAGACCAGGAAAGACTGGGCAATCTTAGCCTGGGCCAGCAGGAAAATCTCAGTGTGTGATCGCTGCTTTCTAACCTCTCTGGTGGTCTAGAGCTGCCCAGACAGCCACCACTGCCATGGATTTGGGTACAAGCAGGAGATCCTGCATCCCCAGGGACAGCGATTTGGAACCTGCTTTGACAGAGGCCAAGGGGGGATTTATATGGGCTCTGAAGCGCCCACAGGGGAGCAGACTGAGGCTTCTCTCTGGGAGGGAGTCAGGGTGCAGTTTGCTTTCCTCAAAACCTCCAAAAACCATCAAAAGCTGTCAAGGCAAGAGAAAAGAAGGGAACATCATTGGAAGAAAACCCACGTGGAAGGCCCCTCCCCCAGAAAACCAACCAGGAAAGAAAAAAAAAAAAAAGACTACAAGAGAACAACCAAACTACTTCATAGATACAACTTTTATTTTTAACTTGTTCCCACTATTCTGGTTCTTTTTTATATAGATAATTTTTAACCTATTTAACATCACAGTGAGATGTCCACTACATCAAATTCCATAATAACCTTCTAACCTGAACTTTTTGATACATACACCTGTGTTTTTCTTTTGCTTTCCTATTTTTTTTTAAATTTTAGTTTAGCTTAGTCTAGATTATTCCTTTGTTATTTATACTTTCTAATATTCATATAGAGTTAAACTTCAAGGTAATCCCCTTTCCCCAATCAATGCTACCCCTATAGGTAAACCAATTTTTAATCTCCCTTTATCTTAGGAAAGTTGAGTTCTTTAACAAAGATATCAAGACACATCCAGGAAGAATCAAAATAACCTTCCTCGCCCACACTGAGAATTTATAACCACTCTCCCAACTTTTTCTTCTGCCACTGTTTCTGTGTATTTGTGTTTGTCCTGATAGTATATAAATCTTATACTTGGGGTTCTTTTTGACGAGGTTCTTCCTTCTTTTGCTTGTATATATATATTTTTTCTCTTGTCATATACTTTTATCAGTCATTTGGTTTGTCTGTTTTTGTTTGTATACTTCATAAATCTTATCTTGGGGCCCATTTGGGCTGAACCTTCTCTTTTATCTTCCCTTTTTTCCCTCCCTCTCTCTCTCTCTCTCTTTTTCTTTTTCTTTTCTTTTTTCTCTTGTTTGGGTGGGGAATTCTGATTGCTCAGAAGCGTTCCAGGGTGCACCTTGACTGCACCATGGTTGATACATCCAGCAACATTGGTTCAGTCATCTCTCACCAAAAGGACTAGGAGGAGGAATGCCCAACAGAAGAAAAATACAGAGGATGGGTCTTCTGCAACAGAGCTAATGGCTATCAACACAGACAATATGTCGGAAAGAGAATTCAGGCTAACAATTATCCAGGCAATAGCTAGGTTGGAGAAAGCCATGATGACCAAATGGAATTGATTAGGGCAGAACTGAAAGCCACGAGGGATGATGTTCACAATGTTATGGCAGAACTGAAAGCCACCAGGGATGATGTTCACAATGTTCTCAATGAGTTCCAATCTAATCTAAATTCTCTCAAAGCTAGGCTAACTGAGACAGAAGATAGAATTAGTGATCTGGAGGACAAACAGATAGAAAGAAAGGATCAGGAGGAAGCCTGGAACAAACAGCTTAGAAGCCACAAAAACAGAATCAGGGAAATAAATGATGCCATGAAACGTTCCAACATCAGAATTATTGGAATCCCTAAATGGGGAAGAGAAAGAAAGAAGTCTAGAAGATATAGTGGAACAAGTTCTTCATGAAAATTTTCCCAATCTCGCAAATGGAACCAGCATTCATGTACTAGAGGCAGAATGATCTCCCCCCAAGATTATAGATTCAAAAAAAAAATTAAGGCATGTGATAATAAAACTGAGAAATCATAACTGTAGATACATTCTCTTGAAAGCCGCTAGGACAAAGAGGCTCCTTACCTACAGAGGAAAGCCCATCAGAATAATGTCAGACCTATCCACAGAGACATGACAAGCCAGAAAGGGCTGGCAAGATATATTCAGGGAAATAGATGAGAAGAACATGCAGCCAAGAATACTTTTTCCAGCAAGACTGACATTCAAAGTGGATGGAGAGATAAAGAGTTTCCAAGACCGGCACACCTTAAAAGACTATGCAACCACCAAGCCGACACTGTAGGAAATATTACGGGGGGTTCTATAAAAGAGGAAAAATCCTAAGAATAGCATTGAACAGAAATATAGAGACAATCTACACAAAGAAAGAGTTCAAAGTTAACACGATGTCAATAAAAACTTATCTATCAATAATCACTCTCAATGTGAATGGCCTAAATGCGCCCATAAAACAACAAAGGGTTGCAGATTGGATAAAATGACAGGACCCATCCATATGTTGTCTACAAGAGACCTATTTTGAACCTAAAGATACACCCAGACTGAAAGGGAAGGGATGGAGAAGCATCTTTCATGCCAATGGACCTCAAAAGAAGGCCGGGGTAGCGATTCTCATATCAGATAAATTAGATTTTAAATGAAAGACTGTAGTCAGAGATACAGAAGGACACTACATAATTCTTAAAGGGACTATCCACCAAGAAGATCTAACAATTGTAAATATCTACGCCCCCAATATGGGAGCAGCCAATTACATAAGAAAACTATTAATCAAGATAAAGAGTCATATTGATATGAATACTATTAATGTATTCATATCAAT
>NW_019154165.1:5660918-5667193 GCF_002288905.1 Enhydra lutris kenyoni | reverse complement strand
CTTAAAGGGACTATCCACCAAGAAGATCTAACAATTGTAAATATCTACGCCCCCAATATGGGAGCAGCCAATTACATAAGAAAACTATTAATCAAGATAAAGAGTCATATTGATATGAATACATTAATAGTAGGAGATCTTAACACGCCTCCCTCAGAAACAGACAGATCATTGAAGCAGAAAATCAATAAAGAAACAAGAGCATTGAATGACATATTGGACCAGATGGACCTCAGAGATATATATAGAACATTCCACCCTAAAACAACAGAATACTCATTCTTCTCAAGTGCACATGGAACCTTTTCCAGAATGGACCACATACTGGGTCACCAATCAGGACTCAAGCGATACCAAAAGACTGAGATTATTCCCTGCATATTCTCAGATCACAATGCTTTGAAACAGGAGCTCAATCACAAGGAAAAGTTCGGAAGGAACTCAAACACCTCAAGCTAAAGACCACCTTGCTTAAGAATGCTTGCGTCAACCAGGAGATCAAAGAAGAACTGAAACAATTCATGGAATCCAATGAGAATGAAGACACTTCAGTTCAAAACCTATGGGATACAACAACGGTGGTCCTAAGGGGGAAATACATAGCCATCCAAGCCTCCCTCAAAAAAATTGAAAAATCCAGAATACACCAGCTGTCTCTACACCTTAAAGAACTGGAGAATCAACAACAAATCAAACCAACTCCACATGTAAGAAGGGAACTAATCAAGATTAGAACAGATATCAATGAGGTAGAAACCAGAGATACAGCAGAACGTATCAATGAAACTAGAAGCTGTTTTTTTGAAAGAATCAACAAGATTGATAAACCATTGGCCACACTAATCCAAAAGAAAAGAGAGAAAGCCCAAATTCATAAAATTATGAATGAAAAGGGAGAGATCACAACTAACACCAAGGAAGTAGAAACAATCATCAGAAGTTATTATCAACAGTTTTATGCTGATAAGCTAAGCAACCTAGGTGAAATGGATGCATTCCTGGAAAATTATGAACCCCGAAAATTGAACCAGGAAGAAATTGACAACCTGAATAGACCGATATCTAATAAGAAGATTGAAGCAGTGACCAAAAACCTCCCAAAAAACAAGAGCCCTGGACCTGCCGGATTCCCTGGGGAACTCTACCAAACTTTCAAAGAAGAAATAACACCTCTTCTCCTGAAGCTGTTTCAAAAAATTGAAGCAGAAGGAAAACTTCCAGACTCTTTTTATGAAGCCAGCATTACCCTGATCCCCAAACCAGGCAAAGACCCTACCAAAAAGGAGAATTTCACACCAATATCACTGATGAACATGGATGCTAAGATTCTCAACAAGATCCTAGCAAACAGGACCCAACAGCACATTAAAAAGATTATCCACCATGACCAGGTGGGATTCATCCCTGGGCTACAAGGATGGTTCAACATTCGCAAATCAATCAATGTGATAGAACAAATCAATAAGAGAAGAGAGAAGAACCACATGGTCCTCTCAATTGATGCAGAAAAAGCATTTGACAAAATCCAGCATCTGTTCCTGATTAATATGCTTCAAAGTATAGGGATAGAGGGAACATGCATGGAAATGTTAGAGAGTATTTTAATTTATCTGGCACATCCCTTTGAAATAATACTAATGTTCAATAATAATTTTAAAAATCTATTTTAATATCTTATAGCACACAAGGATATATAAACTTTAATTTTTTTGACAAAACATAGGATTTTAAAGAAATCTCATGCCTCCAAGCTGTCCACTTTAGGTCATACTATTATGCTTCTAGAGGTAAGAATTCACAGTTCTATCACAGGTTATTATTATAGAAGTGTATAAAAATCATTTTGTAGAAGACTTGGGCCATGGGAAATTTTTAAGCAGGAGAGGGATGACAAAATAAATATTTGGAAACCAACTCTGGTAGGTGTTATAGAAGTGGAAGGGACTAGAAACCAATTACGTGCTATTTCAATCATCAAGACAAGAGAAAAAAAAAAAGGATCTTACCCCTAAGATAGCATGGATGGTCATCACAGATAGCATATATGCCTGAATATAAGGTGACCTCTGAATATAAGCAATCCCTCATTCTCCTAATGGGAAAATACACCCCAAGATAGTTTTTACTAGGATGAATAAGTAAATTGTTAGAGATGATGTAATCAGGTATAGTTTATCATTTATTTAAACATACACTTTTTAAGTTACATCTAAATAGAATCCACAGGCAGGATGAATAAATAAATGAATGAACGAATGAAAAGGCAGCAGATATCTTGTGTGAATAGAGTGGAAGAGTATAGGATTTCTGGCTTGGATCAGAAGGTGACCAAAATAATAATGCTGCCAATCATTTAGAAGGGAAACATCAGGAATCAGGTTTTGGGGGGCAAGTGAGGGTTGGGGATGTGAATATAAGTTTAGTTTTAAACATATTTAGTTTGAGGTGCCCGGGGGAACAAGTGGAAATGTTCAGTAGACAGGTTGGTAGTTGGCAGTATAGGTGAAGAACATAGTAGGCAGACAGAAATGTTTTATAGCTGACCCTTGAATAACAGAAGATTTTACAGTACTGATCTTCCAGCACAGTAAAAAATCCACACATAGCTTTTGGCTCCCCCAAAACTTGACTACTTATACCCTACTGTGGACTAAGAGCCATACCAAGAATATGAACACTTGATTAACACATATTTTTTATGTTATATGTAGTATATACTGTATTTTTAAAATAATACCTTTTTTCTTGACTTTGTTTTTGGTATTTCTAGGCTACATAGTTTGTGAGTTTTTTCAAATTATTGAAACAAAGCTTTTTAAGCCATAACTATAATAATATCACACCTAAAATATTAATATATCAAATTTACGATCAGTGTTCAAATGTCACTCACCGTTGCCTAACTTTTGTGTGTTGTTCAAATAAAGTCCATATGTTGCTGTTGATATGTCTCTTAAATCTCCCTTTGTATACAGATTTCCAGGGACTCTGTTTTATTTTTATTAAATTTAAAAGATACCTGAAGTATTTCAATAGGAAATAGGATAATCTGCTTTTTAATTTAAACATTAGTTAGTTAACATACAGAGCAATATGGGTTTCTGGAGTAGAATTCAGTGATTCACCACTTACATACAACACCCAGTGCTCATTACAAGTGCCCTCTTTAATACCCACCACACATCTAGCCCACTCCCACCTCCACCTCTCCATCAACCCTCAATTTTTTCCATATCATTACGAGTTTATTCTGGCTTGTCTCCCTTTCTCCTTTTTTTCTTTCTCTCCTTTTCATATGTTTACTTTCTTAAATTCTACATATGAATGAGATCATATGGTATTTGTCTTTCTCTGGGTCATTTCAATTAGCATAAAAATACACTCTAGCTCCATCCACATCATTGGAAATGGCAATAATTCATTTTTGATGACTGATTAATATTCCACTGTATATATATAAAAATATATATATATTTTTTTTATAAAAATATTTTTTATCCATGCATCAGTTGATGGATATTTGGGCTCTCTCCATAATTGGCTATTGTTGATAATGCTGCTGTAAACACTGGAGTGCATATACCCCCTTCAAATCTACATTTTTTTATCCTTTGGGTAAATACCTAGTAGTGGAATTCCTGGACTATAAGGTAGTTCTATTTTTAACTTTTTTTTTTTTTAACTGCACATACTTCTTTTAATCTATTATCATCTATCGGTCCCAGGCCTGTAAGAGGAAACCTTTCCCATAACCACCTCGTTTCCTTTGTACCAAGATCCTCATCTCAGTTTCCATGGGTCCACAAAGGGGTTCCTTTAGCAAGGTAGGGAGATCTTCCAGGCTGTGAGAGAACCGGGTTCCACCAGTTCTAAATCAGCTGCTACTATGCAGCTCCAATGAAGGTATTCTCCAGGCAGGCAGGCCTCGCACACAATTCCATAGGGTATACAGCGGCATCAATACCAGGCCTAGCACCTCCAGCCCGTGGTCCTTGGCATGAGGGGTGCCCATCTCCACTGCGACCAGCTGCTGGAGTGTCAGGCGTTTGGCATAGAAGTGGGCCACAATGCACGTCCCATGCCCCGTGTGTGAGCTGCAGTAGTTGGTACGCTCCACACAGAAGTCAGCCACGGCCTTGACCAGCTCCTAAGTCAGCTCACGGTTCAGCCAGGTCTCCAGACTGCCATCCTGCATGTTGATGAAGGCCCCAGGGAAGCCAAGGTGCCCATAAAAGCGCATCTTTTCAAGATGGCCTAAGGGAGTGGGATGCAGCCAAACAGCATCCCTGGTCTGGCACCCCTATAACAGCACATGGCACGTGTGCTGCCAGCCAGACCCCAGTACCAGGCTTCCTCCAGCTCCAGCTTGTGGATCCTGGCCATGGCCCTAGACCTGTCCCCACCACCCTCCCAAAGGGCCCAAGGGGCCAGGCCAGCAAGCGGCAGCCAATCAGGGCAGGACTTGCAGGCCTGGGGAGCGGGTCCTGTGGAGGGCGGGGGAGGGAAACGGAAAGCCTCGTGCCTATTTTTAACTTTTTGAGAAACCTCCAAACTTCTTCAGAGTGGCTGTACCAGTTTGCATTCCTACCAACAGCGCAAGAGGGTTCACTTTTCTCTGTATTCTCACCAACACCTGTTGTTTCCTATGTTGTTATTTTTAGCCATTCTGACAGGTATGAGGTGGTATCTCATCATGGCTTTGATTTATAGTTCCCTGATCTTTCCATGTGTCTGTTAACCATATGGATGTCTTCTTTGGAACTGTGTCTATTCATGTCTTCTGCCCATTTCCTAACTAGTTTATTTGTTTTGGGGATGTTGAGTTTGGTAAGTTCTTTATAGATTTTTGATACTAACCCTTCATGATATACACAGTTTAGAAATACCTTTTCTCATTCCATAAGCTGCATCTTAGTTTTGTTGATTGTTTCTTTCACTGCAGAAGCTTTTTATCTTGAAGAAGTCTCAATAGTTCATTTTTGTTTTTGTTTCCTTTGCCACCAGTGATATGCCTAGTAAATCGTTGTGACAGCCAAGGTCAAAGAGGCTTCTGCCTGTGCCCTCCTTTAGGATTTTGATGGATTCCTCTCTCCCATTTAGGTTTTTCATCCATTTTAAATTTATCTTTGTGTATGGTATCAGAAATTGGTCCAGTTTCATTGAATTTTTTGTGTCCTTTTCAATTTCTTTCATAAGCATTCTGTAGTTTTCAAAGTACAGATCTTCTACCTCTTTATTTAGGTTTATTTCTGGGTATCTCATTGTTTTGGGTGTAATTGCAAATGGGATCAAGTCCTTCATTTGTTTTTCTGCTGCTTCATTATTGGTGTATAGAAATCCAACAGATTTCTGTACATTATTTTTATATACTACAACTTTGCTGAAGTCATGTATTCATTCTAGAAATTTTTTGGTGGAGCCTTTTGGGTTTTCTACATAGAGTATCATGTCATCTGTGAACAGTGAAAGATTGACGTCTTCCTGGATTGTTTGGATGCCTTTTATTTCTTTTTGTTTGATTCCTGAGGCTAAGACTTCCAGTACTATGTTAAATAGTAATGGGGAGAGTGGACATCCTTGTGTTGTTCCTGACCATAAGGGAAAGGCTCTTCGTTTTTCTCCATTGAAGTTTACACTAGCTATTGGCCTTTCACATATGGCCTTTATAATGTTGAGGTATATTCCATCTATTCCTGCTTTGTGGAGGGCTTTTTATCAAGAAAGATGCTGTATTCAAATTAAAAAGATTATCCACCATGACCAGGTGGGATTCATCCCTGGGCTACAAGGATGGCTGAACATTCACAAATCGATCAATGTGATAGAAAAAATTAATAAGAGAAGAGAGAAGAACCACATGGTTCTCTCAATTAATGCAGAAAAAGCATTTGACAAAATCCAGCATCCGTTCTTGATTAAAATGCTTCAAAGTATAGGGATAGAGGGAACATTCCTGAACTTCATAAAATCTATCTATGAAAGACCCACAGCAAATATCATCCCCAATGGGAGAAAGCTCGCAGCCTTCCCATTGAGATCAGGAACACGACAAGGGTACCCACTCTCACCACTCTTGTTTGACATAGTATTAGAAGTCCTAGCAACAGCAATCAGACAACAAAGAGATATAAAAGGTATCCAAATTGGCAATGAAGAAGTCAAACTCTCTCTCTTCGCAGATGACATGATTCTTTATATGGGAAACCCAAAAGACTCCACCCCCAAACCACTAGAACTCATACAGCAATTCAGCAACATGGCAGGATACAAAGTCA
>NW_019154165.1:5660292-5660818 GCF_002288905.1 Enhydra lutris kenyoni | reverse complement strand
TGGATCAGAAGAATAAACATTGTTAAAATGTCTATATTGCCTAGAGCAATCTATACTTTTAATGCCATTCCGATAAAAATTCCACCAGTATTTTTCAAAGAGCTGGAGCAAATAATCCTAAAATTTGTATGGAATCAGAAGAGACCCCGAATCGCTAAGGAAATGTTGAAAAACAAAAACAAAACTGGGGGGCATCATGTTACCTGATTTCAAGCTTTATTACAAAGCTGTGATCACCAAGACAGCATGGTGCTGACATAAAAACAGACACATAGACCACTGGAACAGAGTAGATAGCCCATATATGGACGCTCAACTCTATGGTCAAATCATCTTCGACAAAACAGGAAAAAATATACAGTGGAAAAAAGACAGTCTCTTCAATAAATGGTGCTGGGGAAACTGGACAGCTATATGTAGAAGAATGAAACTCGACCATTCTCTTACACCGTACACAAAGATAAACTCTAAATGGATAAAAGACCTCAACGTGAGACAGGAATCCATCAGAATCCTAGAGGAGAAC
>NW_019154165.1:5654716-5655292 GCF_002288905.1 Enhydra lutris kenyoni | reverse complement strand
GAAAAAATGTTCATCATCACTAGCCATCAGGGAGATTCAAAATAAAAACACATTGAGATACCACCTTACTTCAGTTAGAATGGCCAAAATTAGCAAGAGAGGAAACAACATGTGTTGGAGAGGATGTGGAGAAAGGGGAACCCTCTTACACTGTTGGTGGGAATGCAAGTTGGTGCAGCCACTTTGGAAAGCAGTGTGGAGATTCCTCAAGAAATTAAAAAATAGAGGTTCCCTATGACCCTGCAATTGCACTATTGGGTATTTACCCCAAAGATACAGATGTAGTGAAAAGAAGGGCCATCTGTACCCCAATGTTCATAGCAGCAATGGCCATGATCACCAAACTGTGGAAAGAACCAAGATGACCTTCAACGGATGAATGGATAAGGAAGATGTGGTCCATATACACTATGGAGTATTATGCCTCCATCAGAAAGGATGAATACCCAACTTTTGTAGCAACATGGATGGGACTGGAAGAGATTATGCTGAGTGAAATAAGTCAAGCAGAGAGAGTCAATTATCATATGGTTTCACTTATTTGTGGAGCATAACAAATAGCATGGAGGACAAGAG
>NW_019154165.1:5631337-5654616 GCF_002288905.1 Enhydra lutris kenyoni | reverse complement strand
TCATATGGTTTCACTTATTTGTGGAGCATAACAAATAGCATGGAGGACAAGGGGAGTTAGAGAGGAGAAGGGATTTGAGGGAATTGGAAGGGGAGGTGAACCATGAGAGACTCTGGACTCTGAAAAACAATCTGAGGGTTTTGAAGGGGCGGGGGGTGGGAGGTTGGGGGAACCAGGTGGTGGGTATTAGAGAGGGCATGGATTGCATGGAGCACTGGGTGTGGTGCTAAAACAAGGAATACTGTATGCTGAAAAGAAATAAATAAAAAAAAGGAAAAAATGCTGTATTTTGTCAAATGCTTTTTCTGCATCTATTGACAGGATCATATGCTTCTTTTTCTAAAATATTTTATTTATTTATTTATTTGGCAGAGAGAGAGAGAGAGAACACAAGTAGGGGGAGCAGCAGGTAGAGGGAGAAAGAGGTTTCCTGTTGAGCATGGAGCCCCAAGTGGGGCTACATCTCAGGACTGGAGGATCAGGACCTGAGCTGAAGGCAGATTCTTAATGACTGAGCCACCCAAGCACCCCAGGATAATTTGGCTCTTAACTTGTCTTTTATTAATGTGGTATATCATGTTCATTGATTTGTGAATGTTGAACCACCCCTGCAGCCCAAGAATAAATTCCACTTAATTATGGTGAATAATACTTTTAGTGTATTATTGAATTTGATTTGCTAGTATTTTATTGTGAAATAGAATAATCCATTTAGAAAGGTCGCTGAGGATATTCAATATGGAGTCACAAAATTATTTATTGGGCACTTAGTACATGCCAGACGCTATGCTAAGCACTTAACATACAAATATTACAGCATTTCAATCCACACAAATACCCTTAGAAGTTATTATTACCATTCTTGTAATGGTAAGCACTCTTTCAGTTGAAGTGAAAGAAATTTTAAAAAGCTCAGATTGAGTTTAAGCAGAGAAAGGAATTTATTAACTCATGTAGCTAAGGACAAAGGACCACATCTGTCTTGTTTCCTGCAATATCTCAATATCTCAATACCTGAAACAGTGCTTGAAATGTAATAGGCACTCTACAAATATTTGCTAAATAAATACACTGAAAAAATGTAGGAGTAAATGACTTCAGTCATGGCTGTATCTAAGGGTCCAACCCATATCACCAGGACCCAATATCTTTCAGCCCCCCTTTCCCCTATACTGATGTCACTTAGTAATGCTCTCATCATAGGGCATCCCCCACTAGTAAAAGGTTTATGTCTGCTGTCATTCTAGTCCATAAAAAGGAAATCTCTTCCTCAATTGTTTTTTTTTAAAGATTTTATTTATTTATATTTATTGCAATATTTATTTATTTACAAATATTTCTTTTCAATTGTCATCTGTTTTTATTTATGGTGTCATTTGACATGCATAAGTTTTTCTCTTTTTCTTTTCTTTTTTTATGTATAAGGGTTTTATAAAAGATTTTATTTATTTGACAGAGAGAGACATGGTGAGATATGGAACACAAGCAGTGGGAGAGGGAGAAGCAGGCTCCTGGCCAAACAGGGAGTCCGAGGTGGGCCTCAATCCCAGGACCCCAGAATCATGACCTGAGCTGAAGGCAGATGCTTAATGACTGAGCCACCCAGGCACCCCTATGCATAAGTTTTTTGTGTGTTTTTGTTTTTGTTTTTAAGATTATGCTGACTGAAAAAAGTCAAGCAGAGAGAGTCAATTATCATGTTTTCACTTACTTGTGGAGCATAAGAAATAACATGAAGGACATTAGGAGAATAAAGGATAAGTCAATTGGGGGAAATTGGAGGGGGAGATGAAGCATAAGAGACTGTGGAATCTGAGAAACAAACTGAGGGGTTTAGAAGGGAAGGGTGAAGGGATGGGTGAGCCTGGAGGTGGGTATTAAGGAAGCACATATTGCAAAGAACACTGTGTGTGGTGCTTGAACAATGAATCTGGGAACACTGAAAAAATAAAAATAAAAATAAAAATAAAAATAATAAAATAAAATAAAATAAAATAAAATAAAATAAAATAAAATAAAATGTATATGGTCAAATATCTCAATCTTTTCCTCTATGGCTTTTTTCTGCTTGTGCCTTAGAATAATGTTACTTATCCCAAGTTTATTACATGTTCTGTTAATATTCTTTCAATTTTATAAGGTTTTTTTTAAGATTATATTTATTGATTTGACAGACAGAAATCACAGGTAGGCAGAGAGGCAGACAAAGAGAGAGAGAGGAGGAAGCAGACTTTCTGCTAAGCAGAAAGCCCTGCGGGGCTCAATCCCAGGACCCTGGGATCACGACCTGAGCTGAAGACAGAGGCTTTAATCCCCTGAGCCACCTAGGCACCCCTCAATTTTTGTAAGTTTTAACTCTTACATCTAGATTTGTAATCTATAGGTAATTTATTTTTTAATATTTTTTTATTTATTTGAGAAAGATCGAGAGAGAGAGAGAGGGAGAGAGAGCAGACTCCTCATGTTGCTGGGAACCTGATGTGGGACTCAATCCCAGGACTCTGGGATCATGACCTGAGCCAAAGGCAGTCCCTTAACCAACTGAGCCACCCAGGTGCATGGCAATTTACTTTTGTGAATGACCTGAGGTAGAGATTTTTCCCCTAATACAGCTAACCAATTGCCTCAAATACATTTTAAATATAGGCCACAGCTTCTTCATTGACTTGAACTGTCAACCTATATTAAATTCCCATGTATACAAGGTTTATTTTTGGACTTCTCTGTTCATTAGTAATATTTTAAAAAATGTCTCTTGTATCTTTGGTTATGTCTAAAATATTACTTCTAATGTTATCTGTGCCTTCTCTTTTTATTTTTTGAACCACTCATCAAAGATTTGTCTATTTAATTGGTCTTCAAAAAAAAAAAAAAACAGCTTTTGGTTTTACTGACCAACTCCATGGCTTATTGTATATTTTATACTTCATTACTTTCTTTCAAATGTATTAATCTATTCCTTTTACTTTCTTCTTCAATTTTCAACATTTTCCATTATGTATGGTGGAAGATCTTCAATCTAAACTGTGGGTCCAACGAATCATCTTCCAAAGGCCGCAGGATTCAAATGAAGGCTATAAAATTTTAGCAGTACTAGCAGAATTGTAGTGTTTGAGTCATATAGTCAACTCTTGGAGAGCCAGATGTTTTCCAGCACAATGCCTAGCTCATGAATAAGTAGGAGGTTTTTCAGGAGGCTCAAGGAAATTAATATTTGGTGAAGATTCCATTCCCTACCATAGCTGGGGTTTGATTCACTGGAGCCCGTAGGCTCAGAAATTTCCCATATTATAGGTTCTGTGGTGTAAAATTATGTAGTTAATGGGCATCTGGGTGTCTCAGTTGCCTTTGGCTCAGATCATGATCCCAGAGTCCTGGGATCAAGCCCCACATTGGGGTCCCTGCTCAGCAGATAGTCTGCATCTCCCTCTCCCTCCACTCCTCCCCCTGCCTGTGCTCTTGCCCATTCTCTCTCTCTCAAGTAAATAATTGAAATCTTAAAAAAAAATAAAATTATGCAGTTAAGATAGAAAGAAAAATTAAAGGAGTTTCAGGTCATCAAATACGCAATTTATACACTGGAAAATCACTATGTCCTCTCTCTGAGTCTCTTCTCCATCTGTTAAATGAGTTATTGCCTTCTATAGGTTATCTATAGGGTTATCAACTCGCCAAGGGAAAGGATCACATATCTGTCTTAATTATCACTTTTTTCCAGTACCTTATCTGGCAAAAAAAAAAAAAAATAGGTTTTCAATAATGATCTACTGAATAAATGAATGAATGAAGTTCTTTAAGCCCGTGAGATAATGTTGAGATTGATAAATCACAGTATTCTGATGAAGGAAAAATATTGGCCTCTGTGTCCCATAGAAAACCTTGTATTGTGTTTGTACATCATAGAACATTAATACATTTATTAACTGGATGAATGAATCAGAGAATTAACGATAACAGATTCAGGACTATAATTTACATTTCTCAATTCCAATACGTTAATGACAACATACTTTGGGGAATTTTACACACACACACACACACACACACACACACACACACACACAGTGCAATACCATTTAATGTTCCATGGAACGTAAACTGAAAAAACAGCAGAAGATATGTAATTTAGACACTTAACATCCCCATATACATAATTTTGTAGTGTAACAGAACTAGAAATAATAAATAAATAAATAGATACACACTGACAGGGGAATGTGGACTTCTGTGGTCTTTGTATCTTCAGTTGAAATCCAGAGTGTTTGGAAGTTGTGTATGCTAAATTGGGGGTAGATTTAGAACAAATAAAACAATGACATAAATTCAGGTCCTTGTTCCCTCAGAAAGCTGGACAGGAGATAATATCAGTTGGCTCAAGGAGAGTTATGATATATACAAGGGTTTTCATAAGTCCTTAGGAAAATCTGAGCAGATTTGGGAAATCGCAAAGTATTTTGACACCTGTCTCTGATGGAGCAGTTAGAGAAATCATGAGACTAATGAAAGGAAGAATGTGAAGAAAAAGGAAAGCACTTCAGAAGTCCTCTCTGAGAAGGGTCTACTATAGAAATAGTTTAACTCATTTCATTTTAATATCAATATATTGAAATTTCTCAATATTTTCCTCTATGAATTTTTGTCCTTGTGCCTTGAAAAATAATTTTTTCTTCTTCTTCATGTGCTTACTATGGGCTAAGTACAGTTCATGGCACTGGAGATAGATGAAGTACAAAAGGCACAGCCAATACATTGGCATACTTCCAGTCTACTAAGGGTAACAGACATATCAGCAAATAATTAAACATAGTAATTTCATGTAATAGAAATATACACAGAATAAAGAAATAGTAGAAGAATGTAATAAACTAAGAGAGTAAGAGATGGTTTTAAAGAAGACGTGATGGCCTGAACAATCCAAACACATATTTACTAGGAAGTCTAGGTGAGAATATGCATTATAAGAAGAAGAAATAGTAGTCAAAGGCATAGAAACATGGAATATCATGGTATATTTATGGAATTACAAAGGACAAGTGATAGGCAGGGGGTTGAGTATCTTGGATATTAACTTGTACAGCTGCAGAATCATTCAAGGGCTTCAGACTAGGGAGTTAAATGGTCAGATCTGGCTTCTAGATAGAACACTCTAGATGCAGTATGGAAAATAGATCGGGAAGAGCATATCCAGAGAATGCTATTGCAACAGTTTAGGCAATAGATAATGAGAGTCTGAACCAAGATA
The DNA here is from genome assembly GCF_002288905.1 of Enhydra lutris kenyoni. NCBI lineage: Eukaryota > Metazoa > Chordata > Mammalia > Carnivora > Mustelidae > Enhydra > Enhydra lutris. The sequence continues at coordinate 5,649,374 of NW_019154165.1, read as the reverse complement.
GTAGTAAAGGAACCTCAGAGGAAAGAAAAAAAATTCAGAGCTAACTAGGAGACAAAAAGAGGATTTTAAATTTACTTCCAGATATTTCCCCATTTTTGTCTGCCTTTCATAACTAATCTTCTTAAAAGACCTGTCTGCACTATTTGATAACACTTCTCCCACCTTTCATTTACTTCTCAACCTATTCTAATATGGTTTTTATGTCCAATTCACCACCCAAATTCAATTTTTGCAAGGTTCCTATTGATCTCCATGTCAATAAAGCCAATAAATATATTTTGGTCTTCATATTTCTTGATTCCCTTTCTTTTTAAAGTACTGTCTTTTGCCTTCTGGAACACTAGACATTCCTAGATTTCCTCTTACCTATTTGCCTGTGCAAGTGCTGGCGCTGTGTGTGTGTGTGTGTGTGTGTGTGTGTGTGTGCCTGCCAATTCATATCTCTCTCCTGGATTTTTCAATGTTAGAAATTCTCAAGGTTCAAAACTCTATCTCCTTCTCTTTTGAGTCATATTTTCTCCCTAAGTGATCGCATTCGTGTTCTTGGTTTCAACAAGAAAATTTAACTAAAATTAAGGGTTTGAAGAGGTGGGGGGGTGGGAGGTTGGGGGAGCCAGGTGGTGGGTATTAGAGAGGGCACAGATTGCATGAAGCACTGGGTGTGGTACAAAAACAATGAATACTGTTATGCTGAAAATAAATTAAAAAATGATTAAAAAATTTTAAAAAAGAATAAAAAATAAGTGAAAATAAGAAAATGAAATATTAAAAAAATATATAAAGAATATAAAAAAATTAATATGGCATACACTTCAAGAAGTATCATTATTTTATATATCACTGGGAAATTAAAAAAATATTTTCAATTAAACTATGATACCTCAAATTCAACTAATCATTTCACTGCACTCCAAACTTATTCTTCCTGGTACTGTTCCCAATTCAGAAATTACACTACCTTCACTTAGTTGTTCAAGCAAGAAACTGGAAACCTAGGACTTTTATTCTCTCTACCTCTCCACCTCTTAGCCCTTATATCTAGCCAATCCCCATGTCCTATTGTTTTATTTGCTAAAATAACCCCTGAATATGCCCATCTCTCTGACCTTCATTGTTATAAAACTAATAGAAACCACCATCTCTCACCTGATCTACTTCAAAAGCATCCTAACTGGTATCCCCAGTCTTCTGATTTGCTTTTCAGCAGGCAGAATTATCTTTTCAAAGACCATATCTGATCATGTCACTTCTCTGATGGAAACTTTTCAGTTGCTCCTCATTAGTTTTAGGAAAAAGTCCAAATTCTTCCTATGGCCTATAAAGCTTCCGCCCACCTTCCCAGCCTTGTTTCATGCCCCTTTGTCCTGTGTTCTCTAAGTGCCAACCACAAAATAGCCTTTTTGATTCTCAAATATGTCACCCTCCTCACTGCTTCAGGACCTTGTACACATGCTCTCTCCTCTGCCTAGACTCTCTCACTTCTCTTTATCTAATTAATGCCTATTCATTCCTCAGCCCTCAATTCAAATATCACCTCCTTGGGGAATTCTTCCATGATTCTAGATTAGGTGTTTCCATTGTACACCATTCATCATTCTCAGGATTTAAAATTGTAATTAAGTGTGTAAATCACAGCTTAATATTGGTCTTGGTACTGTAATGAAAGTTGCATGAAGACAGGGGCTGTGCTAGGGACTGAACTAGGTGCTATATCCTCAGCACCTAACATAATTCTGGGAACAAAGTAGGTGTTCAGTTAGTACTTGTTAAATGAACAGATAAATTGATGCTTGGTGGGATATAAGAGTTAAGGTAGAAAAAATAAATCAAGAATTATAGCCAAAGTTCTGGTTTTGGTGACTAAGTTGGATGGCAGCACTTTGGACCTAAGGCAAGGGGAAAATGACAAATACAGTATTCTTTTGAAGAAAGAGTTGGAGGTGCTTGTGAGATATATGGTAGGCAGTTCGATTTGTAGGTCTTAGTTTGAGGAAAACAGCCTGGGCTATGGACATAAATTTAATATCCATTAGCTTCAGATGTTCTTTGAAACTGAGTGAGGGATAAGATCATCCAGGAAATAAATGTAACATAAGAAAAGGGCAAGGACATATCTCTACAGAATATCAATATTTAAGGGATAAGCAGGGGAAAATACACCATAAAGGGGGAGGGAGATGGTATCTTACAGATCAAGGATCAATAAAGTTATAAGTAACACATGGGTGAGAAGAGTGCCTACTGGCTTTGCCAATGAGAAGGACACTGATAAAATGCTTAGAGAAATGAGTGATAAGGGAAGGAGATGTTAAGGCTGTGAAACACAGCTCTCTTTTTTGAAGCCTGCTCAGAAGAGAAGTAGAGAAGGTGACAGCTAGAGATGGAGCAGTGTCAAGGAAATATTTTACTTTCTTTTAACGTGTGAGAAACCTGGATAAATCTGAATGTTAATAAGGCACATCAAAATTAAGTTACTCTACTATAAATGAGTTGGGCTGACCAACATGTAATTTGCTCCCTGTCACATGTGTTCAAGCCCAAGAACCACAGAACCACCAGAGGATTTATTCTCAACTACAAAATGTGAGTCATGGTTAGAAGATTTAACCCGAGTTTCTACAAGGTCCTTTGCATGAGTCCATCACAGAATAATATAAATAGCACTAAACTAAGAATCTAGAATCCTAACTTTGTCACTGACAAGCTGAACAACCTTATATAAGTTATTTAGCCTGTCTGTCTCAATGTTCCTTATGTGTAAACCAACCCTGCACAGTCATAAGGAGGATTAAAGGAGAGAATTGATGTTGATAATGTAACAGCATGAGATCCCCTAATGCGACCAAGGGTTATTAAACATTTGGGGAAGCTATTAAAGTATTTTTACTTAATAAATGCTTACTATAACAATTTTTAGTTAATAAACTCATTTTATAACAACCTGAGAGTTTGTCACTGTTATTATCCTTATTTATACAGGTGAGTAACTGAAGCACATTTGGGTTAAGATGCTTGCCTAAGATCACACAGCTAGAGGTTAGTGGAGTATAGATGTGAAACCAGAGTCTGACTCTATAATTCTATATAATCATTATAGTACCTTATCCTTGGCCTAGAACCTCATAATTCTAAAGGAAAGATTCACCAATCCCTTTGGGAAAATCTAACGAAATCTTTGAACTCTCTCTATCGCAAAATGCACAGAAAATTACACATGCATGTTTTTATATACTGTATCAAAGCCTTCACTCATTGACCTTCCCCACTGCCACAAAGCCCTGCTATGTGACTCACACAAGTGTCTCAGATTAAAACCCTTTGCTCTAAAGTCTAAATTCCACCAACCTTAAACTTTAACTCAGCTTCAAATCCTGTCCTAACATCTCAGTTCTAGACAAAAATAAGGAATGGCTGTGGCTAACATGCTGCCCTCTACCACCGCCTAGTGGACTATCCGCATTAATGACAAAATCGCCATACCTGTCAGAGAACGCTTCAGATTTTTCCAAAGTGCTTTCTCAAGAAAAGTGCTGTCATAGCTCTGGGGTCCAAAACCCCAAATCCAGCGGTCTGCGTCTGGGGTCCATCCTCCAGTCATTGTTTTCAAGTCCTTCCCGTTATGCTCTATGACAGACATATAGTGTATGGGCGTCGCCGCCATTTTAGCTTTTTCTCTTACTGCCTGCCTCGCTAAGAGATCCGTAGACAGTCTTTAGGATTCAGCAGAGGGCACTGGAGTACATCTTTCGTGATTGAAGCTGTGGTTAGCCAAATAGGCAAAAATCTAAATTTTCTAACCTGCTCTTTACATCCCATGTTTCCTTTACAGACTGCATATACTTCCTTAGCAGGCAACCTTCCAACTCTATTGTCATTCACTTTTCCTCGGCCTTGAGACCAAGGAATGCTCTTATTTTAGTGATAAGGTTTGTAAAACTTTGGAGTTACTAATGTGGAAAAAACAAAGTTCCTTCCACCTTTCACCCCTCGCTGTCCTTTCCACCAAGACCCAGTTTAAGATCCTGTCTTCTAATCTCTCTCTCATTATCTTGCTGTTCATACTTGCCATCCCTCCCTATTCTTGTAGTCCTTTTCACTGACCATCTTCCAGTTCTAAACCAGGAAGTAGTAATCAGAACACTATATTGAGAATCAGGGCAGCCCTATAGATTTAAGTTTTGCTACTTTATTAGCTGTATGACCAGTCACTTTACCTCTCTGGAATCTCAATCTATAAAATTGAATGAAGTTGGTTAATATTAGAAGATCTCTGTGAGACTTCTCTGATTGCTAGAAATTTGGGAGTCTTCTTGTTCTTTACATTCTACACTGTCTTTACATTTACAAACAAATCCACCCACAACTTTGATTCTCAGAGCAATATCTCTAAAATTGGGTCACACACCCTTATTTAAATCCTGTAGTGCCCAACTTTTGCCCAAAAGAAAGAGTTCAAACTTTTCTATTGTGACAACTGGGTTGTGAAAATTTTCTCTGACTTCCACCCTTGTCATTTAACATTCACAGATGACACAGTTTAGGTAGTGTGGCTCCCATTGCCAAAACAGACTAGGTTAGATGCTAATTTAATCTTTATCCCAGCATTGTCAAAATCTACTTTAAGTATCTTTCCTCCAGTCTAGGCTTTGATATCCTTGAAAACAGGAACCACTGCTGAATCTCCAGCTCTCAGAACAATGCCTGACTTTGTCATTGCTCAATAAATATTTGTTTTTTTGGGTTTTTTTTTTTTCACATTATATAGTTTTTAAAAATTTTTTATTTCCTTTCAGCATAACAGTATTCGTTGTTTTTGCACCACACCCAGTGCTCCATGCAATCCATGCCCTCCCTAATACCAACCACCTGGTTCCCCCAACCTCCCACCCCCGCCCCTTCAAAACCCTCAGATTGTTTTTCAGAGTCCAGAGTCTCTCATGGTTCACCTCCCCTTCCAATTTCTCTCAACTCCCTTCTGCTCTCCATCTCCCCTTGTCCTCCATGTTATTTGTTATGCTCCACAACTAAGTGAAACTATATGATAATTGACTCTCTCTGCTTGACTTATTTCACTCAGCATAATCTCTTCCAGTCCCATCCATGTTGCTACAAAAGTTGGGTATTCATCCTTTCTGATGGAGGCATAATACTCCATAGTGTATATGGACCACATCTTCCTTATCCATTCATCCGTTGAAGGTCATCTTGGTTCTTTCCACAGTTTGGTGACCATGGCCATTGCTGCTATAAACATTGGGGCACAGAAGGCCCTTCTTTTCACTACACTGGAACTTTGGGGTAAATACCCAGTAGTGTAATTGCAGGGTCATAGGGAACCTCTATTTTTAATTTCTTGAGGAATCTCCACACTGTTCTCCAAAGTGGCTGCACCAACTTGCACTCCCACCAACAGTGTAAGAGGGTTCCCCTTTCTCCACATCCTCTCCAACACATGTTGTTTCCTGTCTTGCTAATTTTGGCCATTCTAACTGAAGTAAGGTGGTATCTCAATGTGGTTTTAATTTTAATCTCCCTGATGGCTAGTGATGATGAACATTTTTTCATGTGTCTGATAGCCATTTGTATGTCTTCATTGGAGAAGTGTCTGTTCATATCTTCTGCCCATTTTTTTATATGATTGTCTGTTTTGTGTGTGTTGAGTTTGAGGAGTTCTTCATAGATCCTGGATCTCAACCTTAAGTCTGTACTGTCATTTGCAAGTATCTTCTCCCATTCCGTGGGTTGCCTCTTGGTTTTGTTGACTGTTTCCTTTGCTGAGCAGAAGCTTTTGATCTTGATGAAGTCCCAAAAGTTCATCGTAACTTTTGTTTCCTTTGCCTTTGGAGACATATCTTGAAAGAAGTTGCTGTGGTTGATATCGAAGAGGTTATTGCCTATGTTTTCCTCTAGTATTCTGATGGATTCCTGTCTCATGTTGAGGTCTTTTATCCATTTTGAGTTTATCTTTGTGTACGGTGTAAGAGAATGGTCAAGTTTCATTCTTCTACATATAGCTGTCCAGTTTCCCCAGCACCATTTATTGAAGAGACTGTCTTTTTTCCACTGTATATTTTTTCCTGTTTTGTCAAAGATGATTTGACCATAGAGTTGAGGGTCCATATCTGGGCTATCTACTCTGTTCCAGTGGTCTATGTGTCTGTTTTTATGCCAGTGCCATGCTGTCTTGGTGATCACAGTTTTGTAGTAAAACTTGAAATCAGGTAACATGATGCCCCCAGTTTTATTTTTGTTTTTCAACATTTCCTTAGTGATTCGGGGTCTCTTCTGATTCCATACAAATTTTAGGATTATTTGCTCTAGCTCTTTGAAAAATACCAGTGGAATTTTGATCAGAATGGCATTAAAAGTATAGATTGCTCTAGGCAATATAGACATTTTAACAATGTTTATTCTTCTGATCCAAGAGCATGGAATGGTTTTCCATCTTTTTGTGTCTTCTTCAATTTCTTTCATGAGTGTCCTGTAGTTCCTCGAGTACAGATCCTTTACCTCTTTGGATTGGTTTATTCCCAGGTATCTTATGGTTCTTGGTGCTATAGTGAATGGAATAGATTCTCTAATTTCCCTTTCTGTATTTTCCTTGTTAGTGTATAAGAAAGCCACTGATTTCTGTACATTGACTTTGTATCCTGTCACATGGCTGAATTGCTGTATGAGTTCTAGTAGTTTGGGGGTGGAGTCTTGGGTTTTCCATATAAAGAATCATGTCATCTGCAAAGAGAGAGAGTTTGACTTCTTCATTGCCAATTTGGATACCTTTTCTTTCTCTTTGTTGTCTGATTGCTGTTGCTAGGTCTTCTAATACTATGTTGAACAAGAGTAGTGAGAGTGGGCATCCTTGTCTTGTTCCTGATCTCAACGGGAAGGCTGTGAGCCTTTTCCTGTTGGGGAAGATATTTGCTGTGGGTCGTTCATAGATAGATTTTATGAAGTTCAGGAACGTTCCCTCTATCCCTATACTTTGAAGCGTTTTAATCAGGAATGGATGCTGGATTTTGTCAAATGCTTTTGCTGCATCAATTGAGAGGACCATGTGGTTCTTCTCTCTTCTCTTATTGATTTGTTCTATCACATTGATTGATTTGTGAATGTTGAACCATCCTTGTAACCCAGGGATGAATCCCACCTGGTCATGGTGGATAATCTTTTTAATGTGCTTTTGGGTCCTGTTTGTTAGAATCTTGTTGAGAATCATAGCATCCATATTCATCAGTGATATTGGTGTGAAATTCTCCTTTTTGGTAGGGTCTTTGCCTGGTTTGGGGATCAGGGTAATGCTGGCTTCATAGAAAGAGTATGGGAGTTTTCCTTCTGCTTCCATTTTTTGAAACAGCTACAAGAGTATAGGTGTTATTTCTTTGAAAGTTTGGTAGAATTCCCCAGGGACTCTGTCAGGTCCTGGGCTCTTGTTTCTTGGGAGGTTTTTGATCACTGCTTCAATCTCGTTACTAGATATCAGTGTATTCAGGTTGTCAATTTCTTCCTGGTTCAATTTTGGAAGTTTATAGTTTTCCAGGGATGCATCTATTTCTTCTCAGTTGCTTTTCTTATTGGCATATAACTGTTGATAATAACTTCTGATGATTGTTTCCACTTCCTTGGTGTTAGTTGTGATCTCTCCCTTTTCATTCATAATTTTATTAATTTGAGCTTTCTTTCTTTTCTTTTGGATTAGTGTGGCCAATGGTTTATGGACCTTATTGATTCTTTCAAAAAACCAGCTTCTAGTTTCATTGATACTTTCTACTGTATCTCTGGTTTCTACCTCATTGATCTCTGCTCTAATCTTGATTATTTCCCTTCTTGTGTGTGGAGTTGGTTTGATTTGTTGTTGATTCTCCTGTTCTTTAAGGTGTAGAGACAGCTGCTGTATTCTGGATTTTTCAATTTTTTTTGAGGGAGGCGTGGATGGCTATGTATTTCCCCCTTAGGACTGCCTTTGTTGTATCCCATAGGTTTTGGACCGAAGTGTCTTCATTCTCATTGGTGTCCATGAATTGTTTCAGTTCTTTGATCTGGTTGATGCAAGCATTCTTAAGCAAGGTGGTTTTTCCCTTCCAGGTGTTTGAGTTCCTTCTGAGCTTTTCCTTGTGATTGAGCCCCGGTTTCAAAGCATTGTGATCTGAGAATATGCAGGGAATAATGTCAGTCTTTTGGTATCGGTTGAGTCCTGATTTGTGACCCAGTATGTGGTCTATTCTGGAGAAGGTTCCATGTGCACTTGAGAAGAATGAGTATTCTGTTGTTTTAGAGTGGAATGTTCTGTACATATCTATGAGGTCCATCTGGTCCAATGTGTCATTCAATGCTCTTTTTCCTTATTGATTTTCTGCTTCAATGATCTGTTTCTGGGAGAGGCGTGTTAACATCTCCTACTATTAATGTATTCATATCAATATGACTCTTTATCTTGATTAATAGTTTTCTTATGTAATTGGCTGCTCTTATATTGGGGGCGTAGATATTTACAATTGTTAGATCATCTTGGTGGATAGTCCCTTTAAGAGTTATGTAGTGTCCTTCTGTATCTCTGACTACAGTCTTTAGTTTAAAATCTAATTTATCTGATGTGAGAATCGCTACCCCGGCCTTTTTTTGAGGCCCATTGGCATGAAAGATGCTTCTCCATCCCTTCCCTTTCAGTCTGGGTGTATCTTTAGGTTCAAAATGGGTCTCTTGTAGAGGACATATGGATGGGTCCTGTCATTTTATCCAATCTGCAACCCTGTGTTGTTTTATGGGCGCATTTAGGCCATTCACATTGAGAGTGATTATTGATAGATACGTTTTTATTGACATTGTGTTACCTTTGAAGTCTTTCTTTCTGTAGATTGTCTCTATATTTCTGTTCAATGCTATTCTTAGGATTTTTCCTCTTTTATTGAATCTCTCCTTAATAATTTCTGCTGTGTTGGCTTGGTGGTTGCATAGTCTTTTAAGCCTTGCCGGTCTTGGAAACTCTTTATCTCTCCATCCATTTTGAATGTCAGTCTTGCTGGATAAAGTATTTTTGGCTGCATGTTCTTCTCATTTATTCCCTGAATATATCTTGCCAGCCCTTTCTGGCTTGCCCGGTCTCTGTGGACAGGTCTGACGTTATTCTGATGGGCTTTACTCTGTAGGTAAGGAGCCTCTTTGTCCTAGCAGCTTTCATGAGATTTTATCTACAACTGTGATTTCTCAATTTTACTATCACGTGCCTTGATTTTTTTTTTTTTTTTTTTGGGAATCTATAATCTTGGTGGGAGACCATTCTGCCTCTAGTACATGAACGCTGTTTCCATTCGCAAGATAGGGAAAATTTTCATGAAGAACTTGTTCCACTATATCTTCTAGACTTCATTCTTTCTCCTCCCCTTCAGGGATTCCAATAATTCTGATGTGGGAATGTTTCATGGCATTATTTATTTCCCTGATTCTGTTTTCGTGGCTTCTAAGCTGTTTGTTCCAGGCTTCCTCCTGATCCTTTCTCTCTATCTGTTTGTCCTCCAGATCACTAATTCTATCTTCTGTCTTAGTTAGCCTAGCTTTGAGAGAATTTAGATTAGATTGGAACTCATTGAGAGCATTGTGAACATCATCCCTGGTGGCTTTCAATTCTGCCATAACATTGTGAACATCATCCCTCATGGCTTTCAGTTCTGCCCTAATCAATTCCGTTTGGTCATCCATGGCTTCCTCCAACCTAGCTATTGCCTGGATAATTGTTAGCCTGAATTCTCTTTCCGACATATTGTCTGTGTTGATAGCCATTAGCTCTGTTGCAGAAGGCCCATCCTCTGTATTTTTCTTCTGTTGGGCATTCCTCCTCCTAGTCCTTTTGGTGAGAGATGACTGAACGGATGTATCTGGATGTATCAACCATGGTGCAGTCAAGGTGCACCCTGGAACGCTTCTGAGCAATCAGGATTCCCCACCCAAACAAGAGAAAAAAGAAAAGAAAAAGAAAAAAAGAGAGAGGGGGGGGGAAAAAGGGAAGATAAAAGAGAAGAGATAAAAAGGGAAGGTAAAAGAGAATGGGCCCCAAGGTAAGATTTATGAAGTATACAAACAAAAACGGACAAACAAAAAGACTGATAAATGTATATGACAAGAGAAAAAAAAAATATATATATATATAAGCAAAAGAAGGAAGAACCTCATCAAAAAGAACCCCAAGTATAAGATTTATATACTATCAGGACAAACACAAATACTCAGAAACACTGGTGGAAGAAAAAGATGGGAGAGTGGTTATAAATTCTCAGTGTGGGCGAGGAAGGTTATTTTGATTCTTCCTGGATGTATCTTGATATCTTTGTTAAAGGACTCAACTTTCCAAATATAAAGGGGGATTAAAAATTGGTTTACCTATAGGGGTAGCATTGATTGGGGAAAGGGGATTACCATGAAGTTTAACTCTATATGAATATTAGAAAATAAAAATAAAAAAGGAATAAACTAGACTAAACTAAACTAAAATTTAAAAAAAAATAAAAAAATAGAAATGCAAAAGAAAAACACAGGTGTATATATCAAAAAGTTCAGGTTAGAAGGTTATTATGGAATTTGATGTACTGGACAGTTCACTGAGATAGTAAATAGGTTAAAAATTATCTATATAAAAAAATGAGCCAGAATAGTGGGAACAAATTAAAAATAAAGTTGTCCTATGAAGTAGTGGTGGTTGATCTCTTGTAGTCTTTTTTTTTTTTTTTTTTCTTTCCTGGTTGGTTTTCTGGGGGAGGGGCCTGCCACGTGGGTTTTCAGTCAATGATGTTCTCTGAGTTAAGTCCTCCTGCCCCCTCAAGGGGGTGGGCTCTGAGGAAACTGGTTTCTTCAGGCTTTTGTTCTCTGGAGGTTTTTATGTTTGTTCACCTTTTTTCTCTCGCCTTGACTGCTTTTGATGGTTTTTTGAGGTTTAGGGGAAAGCAAACTGCACCATGACCTCCCTCTCAGAGAGAAGCCTCAGTCTGCTCCCCCATAGGTGCTGCAGAGTCCATATAAATTCCCCCTTGGCCGCTGGCAGAGCAGGTTCCAAATCGCGGTCCCTGGGGATGCAGGCTTTTCTGCTTGTACCCAAAACCACGGCAGCGGCGGCTGTCTGGGCAGCTCTAGACTGCCAGAGAGGTTCCTCGCAGTGATCACACACTGAGATTTTCCTGCTGGCCCGCCTGAGAGTGCCTGGTCTTTCTGGGTCTAAGTGTGCCAGGCTTGCACGCACCTCTCTCAGGGGAGGCTGTGGGTCGCAGGCATCTCAGGCTCTGATAGCAGGGTGCGGGTCCAAGAGCACCAGGCTGGGCCCTCGCGCACCTCTCTCAGGGGAGGATGTGGGGTGTGCGCGTCTCAGGCTCTGATAGCAAGGCGCGGGTCTAAGAGTGCCGGGCTGGGCCTTCACACACCTATCTCAGGGGAAGGTGAGGGGCGAGCACATCTCAGGCTCTGTTAGCAGGGCTTGGCATTCTGCAGTCTGGCGAGACTCCCAGCCCCTCACAGGAGCCGGACCCCATGTGTTCTCGGGTGTGCTGGCAGCTCAGGGACCAAGACCTGGTTTCTCCGCCGCACTCTCTCTGGCTCAGCTCCAGGGGAGGCTGACCTGGGTCCAGGGACTTAAGCCCCTGTCCCTAGCTGCCCCGATTCCCACAATTTTCCCCCATGATCTTTTGCTCTTTTTGAGTGCTTTCAACCAGACTCCAAGTTAATGCTGGTCCCCAGACGCAGCGTGCTCTCGTATTGGGGTATTACTTTCCAATCAGTCACCTCTGGTGGCTCCCTCCCCCTTTTGTTTATCTTCCAATATCAGTCCAACGTTCCCAGTCTCCTTTACCTGCCCACTGGCGTCTTCTGCCCCTTTAGAGATCCAGACGTGTATAATTCTGATCTCAGGCTGATTTCATGGGTGATCGGAGTTCTTTGGTAGGTAATCATCTCACTTTAGGGTACAGGTTGAAAAGGCGCCTCCTCCTACTTCCCCGCTATCTTGTCTCCCCCCAATAAATATTTGTTGACAAATAAATTATTATATGTTGCTGAAACCCCAAAGCCTATCAGCATGCAGGACATATAGTAGATGTTCAATGAATACTGAGTGACTAAATTAATTTTCAAAATTTCACTAGCTTCCCCAATATTTCTTGTATCCTGTCCTTCCTTCCTTAGTACCTTGTCAGGTAATAATCATTTCTATCTGGGTTATTGGAAATTCTCCAACTAGTTTCCCAAACCTAGTCTTACTCCAGTTAAGATAATTAAACACACACACACACACACACACACACACACACACACACACACAATTCTACATATTTTTTGTTCCAAAATCTTCCAGGACTCCCTATTGCCTTTAGGATCAAGTCTAAATTCTCTCACCAAGCAATCAAGAAACTTCTTCAACCTATTGATCCAGGCAAACAGATTGTTTCTTTTTTCTTCAACTCATTTCCTACTTGTCCCAGTCCATACACAATAAGATCAGGCAAGAAATAATAAGGATCCAAATGAGGCCTGGGCAGTGGGGTTGAAGAAGAGGGGATGGATGTGAGGACATGTGCACTTAAAATTCAGGTTTCCCTTTATTCTTCCTGTTTCTTTCCTTTCATAGGTGCTGCCAAACTTCATGAAGCACATATTTCTCTCATTTTGGAAATAATACAAGCCAACATTCATTGGGAGTGTCTTGTGTGTCAAACATTGTTGGAAGTGCTTTGTATGTGTTAGTGCATTTAATCTTTGTGGAAAGTATTAACGGTGTTCTCTCTTTACATATCAAAACACTGAGGCAAATTTGGGATTACATAACCTGCTCAATGTTGTGTAACCATTGAAAATAGTACAAATGGGACTTAACACAGGTTAAGGGTTGTGGGGGTTATGGTCTTAATTACCACATTACATTACCACATGCTTCTGTCGACTCTTGTGATACTGCCTATTTCTAATTCTTTTTACTTAATCTCAAATCCTTTATTTCTCTTCATAATAGCATCACCCTCTTTCTTTTCTTTTCTTTTTTTTAAGATTTTATTTACTTATTTGACAGACAGATCACAAGCAGGCAGAGAGGCAGGCAGAGAGAGAGGAAGGGAAGCAGGCTCTGCTGAGCAGAAAGCCCAATGCAGGGCTTGATCTCAGGACGCTGGGATCATGACCTGAACCATAGGCAGAGGCTTAAACCCACTGAGTCACCCAGGCACCCCAACAACCCCCTCTTTCTTTACTGGCTCCCATCATTCCCAAATATATACATCTCACAAAGTTCTGTCTTTCCAAAATGCATAAACAAGTAACATTTATTGAGTACATTGTGTCAGAGACAACCTTAGCATGCTTATACACTTTATCTCACTGACTCTTTTCAGTAGCCCTCTGATTTATGTGCCATTATTACTTCTGTTTCATAGAGGAGAAAACAAAAGCACAAAAAATAAGCTGGCAAATGTCAGAGCTTGAATTGGAACCCAGGCTGTCTGATTCCTGAGGCCACATTTGTGTAGTTCATACATTTGTGCTATTCTGTTTTGTAGTTAAGAGCCAGATTCTAGGGCTAGACTGCCGTTTGCAAATCCTAACTTATTCTGCTTTCTAGCTGTGTGAAGTTGGGCAAGTGGATTCACTTGGCTGAGCTTCAGTTTCCTCATCTTAAAACAGAATTATAATGAAGCTGATAAGAAGATAAAATGAGCTCATCTGTAAATGATTTTCTGTAAAAAATGCTTATAATAAATTCTGATACCAGGTAAGCATTACATAAATATTATCTATATTTATTATTTTATTTTTGTATCATCCGGAATTTTTAATTTCTGTATTGCTTTTATCTATTCCTGCTTTATTGAGATGTTATTAACATATAACATATGTAAGTATAAAGGGAAAAATGTGATGCTTTGATGAACCTGTATATTGTAAAATGATTACCACAATAAGATTAGTTAATAAGATTAGTTGGGGCATCTGGGTGGCTCAGTGGATTAAGCCTCTGCCTTTGGCTCAGGTCATGATCCCAGGGTCCTGGGATCGAGCCCCGCATCGGGCTCTCTGCTCAGCAGGGAGCCTACTTCCTCCTCTCTCTCTGCCTGCCTCTCTGCCTACTTGTGATCTCTCTCTCTGTCAAATAAATAAATAAAATCTTAAAAAAAAGATTTAGTTAACATTTTAATTCCCTCACATAACTACCATTCTTTTCATAACACTAACAGTTAAGATCTACACTCAACAATTTTCAAGTATATAATACAATAATGCTCATTATAGTCATAAAGACATGCATTTGAGCCCTAGAACTTATTTATCTTATTGCAGGAAGTTTGTGCCTTGGACCAATATCTTTCCATTTCCTGCACACCACAGTGTCTAACAATCACTGTTTTACTCTTATTTCTATGAAATGCCAATAGTATTTTTTACAGAACTAAAACAAACAATCTTAAAATTTGTATGGAACAACAAAAACTATGAATAACCAAAGAAACATCGAAGAAGAAAAACAAAGGTGGCAGCATCATAATTTCACATTTCAAGATTTATTACAAAACTGTAGAGATCAAAATAATATGTAATGGCAAAATATAGACATGTAGATCAATGGAAAAGAATAGAAAACCCAGAAATGAGTCCAGAACTATATGGTCAATTAGTTGTGGACAAAGTAGGAAAGAATATCCAATGGGTAAAGATAGTCTTCAACAAATGGTGTTGCAAAAATTTGACAGCTTCATGCAAAAGAATGAAACTGGACTACTTTTTTAATACCATAAGCAAAAATAAATTCAAAATGAATTAAAGTCCTAAATGTGAGACCTGAAACTATAAAAGTCCTAGAAGAGAAAACAGGCAGTAATTTCTCTGACATCAGCTGTAGCAACATTTTTCTAGATATGTCTCCTGAGGCAAGGTAAACAAAAACAAAAATACACTATTGGGACTAATGAAAATAAAAAGCATCCACACTGAGAAAAAATCGGTCAACACAACAAAAAAGTCAACCTACTAAAAGGGAGAAGACACTTGCAAATGACATATCTGAAAAAGGTTAGATCCAAAATATACAAAGAATTTTAAAACTCAACACAAAAAACCCCAAATAATACAGTTTAAAAACAGACAGACATGGGACACCTGAGTGGCTCAGTTGGTTAAGTGTCCAACTCTTGATTTCAGCTGAGGTCATGATCTCAAGGTTGTGAAATAGAGCCCTGCATTGGGCTCTGTGCTGGATATGGAGGCTGCTTAAGATTCTCTCTCTCCCTTTCCCTCTTCTCTTCCCCCGCCTAAAAAAAAAAAAAAAAAAAAAATGGGCAGAAGACATGGATAGGCATTTTTCAAAAAAGACATCTAGTTGACCAACAGATACATGAAAAGATGTTCAGCAACACTCCTCAGGGGAAATACAAATCAAAATTACAATGAGATATTACATCACAGCAGTCAGAATGGATAAAATAAAAAACACAAGAGACAAAGAGTGTTGGTGAGGACACAGAGAATGAGGAAACTTCTTGTAATCTTGGTATGAATGTAAACTGGTGCAGCAATGGTGGAAACCAGTATGGAAGTTCTTTAAAAAGTGAAAAATAGAACTACCTTACAAACTGGTAATGGAACTATTGGGCACTTACCCCCAAAATACAAAAACACTAATTCAAAGTGATAAATGCACCCTTATGTTTATAGCAGGATTATAAACAATAGTCAACTTATGGAAAAAGCTCAAGTGTCCCTAAGTAGATAGATTGATAAAGAAGTTATGTGTGTATGTGTGTGTGTGTGTGTGTGTGTGTATAATGGAAAATTATTCAACCATAAAAAGAATGAAATCTTGCCATTTACAACAACATGGATATAACCAGAGGGTATAATTCCATATGAAAGAAGTCAACCAGAGAAAGGCAAATGCTTTATGAATTCACTGGTGTGTGGAATTTAAGAAACAAAACAAATGAGTAAAGGTAAAGAGAGAGAGAGAGAGAGAAAAAAAAACCAAGAAACAGACTCTAATATAGAGAACAAATTGATGGTTACCAGAGGGGAGGTGGGTGAGAGGATGGATGAAATAGGAGAGAGAGATTAAAGAGTATATGTAATATGAAGAGCACTGATTTACATGTTGAATTGTCACATCACTACACTGTATATATGAAACTAGCATAACAGTGAATAAGAAATACATTGGAATTTTAATATAAGAAACATATTGTAAGACTAGAGGAGGCCAGATGGCAGAAAAGTAGGGGACCTAGTTTCATCTGCACCCTTGAATTCAGCTAGATATCTGTCAAATCATTCAGAATACCTATGAATTCAGCCTGAAAGGTAAGAAAATAATTGCTGGCATTTTACAAATAGAAAAGCGGCCACTCTTTGCAAGGTAAGAGGTTCAGAGACACGAATCTGAGGGAGTATATCAGAAGGTAAATGGCAGGCATGGAGGGGGGAGAGTCTACATAAGCCAGCTAATGGAAAGTGATATAACCCTGGTGCACAAAATGGAACTTCTAGAAATCAAGAATCTATGAGGGATGTCTCTGCCTGAAATGTGCTCAGGTGGCAAATGGGGGAACAATCCTAGGTGAGGTAGTGTGGTCTCAGGATCCCCAGGGTCACAGAAAGAACAAGGGTGCCTGAGTGTGGCAGAGTTCCTGAGCACTGGAGTTGGGGAAGCCAGCTACAATTAGCAAGCCCTGGAGTGGCCTCTCAGCAAACCATGATATGATCATGTGACTGCTCTCCAAGCATTGTCCCAGCAGGTGACAAATGCTGTGAGACCCGGTTCCTTCCCCTGGGAGGAGTGGTGTGGATACAGGCATAGTCGAGCAACCACTCCCCAATCAGGGACCCAACAGACAGTCAGGGCATGGTAAGACACCCTTCCCTCCACTGGAAGGATTGGTGCAGTTGTGCACCACAAGAGTCTTCAGAGTTTGGTACACACAAAAGGGATTGATTGCTTCTCCCTGAGCATGCACTGAAGAGTGGGGGCAGTAGTCATTCAGATCTAGGGCTGGAGATCAGGACGCTGTCATCTTTACTTTTTTTTTTTTTTTTTTCATCATCTAAAGCAGCATGGAAAGCCTTCAGGGAAAAAACGTCACATAGAACATCCTTAAGTAACTTACACTGTGCCCAGCCCCCAGGCAATGCGTGAAGCAACTCTGCCCAGGCAAAGACACCTGAGAATTAGTACAACAGGCCCCTCCCACAGAAGACTAGCAAGAATGTCAGGTGAATACCAAGTTTATGGTTCACACAGAACTAAAATCACCTATGCTAGGGTAAAATAGTATGTGGAATTGAAGGTTTTTCCTTATGAGTCTTTAGTCTTTCAGTTTAAAATTTTATTTTTCTTTTTTTCCCCTTTTCAACTAGTTTCTTATTTTATCAACTCTTTGTTTTTAAGTCTTTTTTTAACTTTCATTTTTATATTTACATTTTATAGATATATTCTTCATTTTGTTTCCTTTCACTGTATCCAATTTTAATTTTCTTTATATATAAGCTTTTCTTTCTTTAAAATTTGGGATTTAGTGTCTTCTAACAAACAAACAAACCAAAATACACACAGGACCATGTTATGGCCTTGTTTTGTCCACGTGGGAGATTATATTCTCCCCCCACAGACTTTTTTTTCTTTTCTTTTTTGGTTTCTGACCTCTTTTGATTAGTCTAGTGTTGTATTTCATTGAGGTCATGGTTTGTATTTTTTTTTTTTGTTCCCTTGTTCATACATTCTTCTCTGAGCAAAATGACTAGAAGGAGGAATTCAAAACAAAAAAGAACCAGAGGTAATACCCTTTGCCACAGACCTAACTGATATGGATACCAGTAAAATATCAGAGCTGGAATTCAGGATAACAATTATAAAGTTACTAGCTGGGCTTGAAAAAAAAACATAAAAGACACTAGAGAATCTCTTAGTGCAGAAGTAATATCTAATAAGGCTGAAATTAAAAATTCTTAACTAAGATGAGGTCTAAAATGAATGCTTTAGGGGCACCTGTGTGGCTCAGTGGGTTAAAGCCTCTGCCTTCGGCTCAGGTCA
>NW_019154165.1:5574017-5621337 GCF_002288905.1 Enhydra lutris kenyoni | reverse complement strand
AAGGACCATCTGTACCCCAATGTTTATAGCAGCAATGGCCACGGTCGTCAAATTGTGGAAAGAACCAAGATGCCCTTCAACGGACAAATGGTAAGGAAGATGTGGTCCATATACACTATGGAGTATTATGGCTCCTTCAGAAAGGATGAATACCCAACTTTTGTAGCAACATGGATGGGACTGGAAGAGATTATGCTGAGTGAAATAAGTCAAGCAGAGAGAGTCAATTATCATATGGTTTCACTTATTTGTGGAGCATAAAAAATAGCATGGAGGACATGGGGAAATGGAGAGGAGAAGGGAGTTGAAGGAAATTGGAAGGGGAGGTGAAGCTTTAGAGACTATGGACTCTGAAAAACAACCTGAGGATTTTAATGGGGCAGGTGGTGGGAGGTTGGGGAGCCAGGTGGTGGGTATTATGTAGGGCACGTATTGCCTGGAGCACTGGGTGTGGTACAAAAACAATGAATATTGTTACGCTGAAAATAATTTTTAAAAATTTAAAAAAAGAAATATGGATTCTACATCTCCCAATGAAAAATGGATTTTATGCCCCCCTTCTTGAATCTTGGTAGACTCTCTAACTGCTTTGACCAATAGAATATGGTGAAAATTATATTATGCCTGTTTCGAGAGTTAATTTCTAATGGACTAGTAGTTTCCAATCCCTATCCTTTCAGCTCTCTCTAGGGTCCTTTCTAATTTGTGTCTCTTGAACACTCTGTAGGAACTCAGAGCGGTCATCTAAGTATTCAACACTATGCTAAAAAGTTCATATTGACACTCTAGCCTACAGTCCCAGCTGAGCCCGGCCTTCCAACATTCCCAGCCAAGGAAACAGACATATTAATGAAGTTATCTTAGATCTCCCAGATGAGTCCTTTTCCCACCACATGACCTCAGTCAATACCAGGAGGATTAGAAGAATTATCCAGTGGAACACTGCCAAAATTCCAAGCCAAGAAAAATGATATGGTATAATGAAACCATTGTTTTAGGTGACTAAGTAATGAGTAGTTTGGTTCACAGTGATCAATATCTTTAACAGTTCTACCTATGCACAAATGAACTGGACTGCTTCTGGCCCCTGGGGGTAATTAGCTTTTTGTCTCTTGAAAAGTGCAGGCAGGATTTAAGTAGCAACTGAGGAGGATGTTTTAGAAGAGATTTTAGTTACAGAAGAAAATATTTCTTGACTAGGTTGGAATGTTTGTTAAGAACACAGATTCTTGTCCCATAGTGTGTTGGTCAATGTTCTTCAGAGAAACAGAACAAATAGAATGTCTATTTATAGAGAAAGAGATTTATTTTAAGGAATTGACTCACAGGATTGTGGAGGCTTGGTACATCCAAAATCTAATGAGAGATGAGCAGGCTGAACAATCAGGAGAGTTGCTGTCCAGGTCCAAAGGCAGTCCGCCACAGAATTCCCTCTTGCTTGGGAGAGGTCAGCTTTTTGTCCTCTTTAGGCTTTGAAATGATTGAATGAGGCTCACCCACATTATAGGAGCCCATCTACTTTACTCATAGTCCACCAATTTAAATGTGAATTTCATCTGAAGACACTCTCACAGAGACATCTAGAATAATGTTCGACCTTGGCTCAGTCCAAATGGACATGTAAAATTAACCACAACATCCCGTTCCCCTCTATCCCCAAACCACAGATTCCAATTCAGTAGGCCTGAACTGGACCTCAGGAATCTGTATTGTAAACAAGCTCATTGGGTTATTCTTACACTCAGCCAAGTTTTACAACCACTGCACAAGATTAACGAAAAAGTCTCTTCTAGCACATTGAGTCAGTGAAAGTATGCAAAGTTGATGCTGAAGTAATTTTATTCAACTTCTTTCCACAAGCACTCCTACCAGGCTGAGTCTGACACTGAACGGGGATAGCAGAATGTTGATCCACCCTCATCCCTGAAGAAAATCTTCCAGTTGTCACCCCTATTTCAGTCTTTCTGACTTTAGTCTGTAATGCCAACATTTCAGATGAACCTCTGTGCCAACAAGTTACTTCTCTGGTTTGTATCACAAACCTAGCACCAAAGCTGAAGCCTCTGAGTTTTTTACTGTGAAAAGGAAGAAGTTTTTGTTACATACAAGATATTCTTATTCCTCTATCCAAAAATGAAGTTTTCTTCCATTAAACTAGGTCATAATTAGTCCTCTATCTTGAGTGCCAACCAACTTGTGTTTGTTAACTTTTGCCATTTGAGCAGTTGGAAAAAATAATTATAATAATAATAATTATAATTGCTAACAAGTGTTATGCATTTACTACGTAGTCTTCTAAATGCTTTAGAACTGACTTAGCACTTAAAATAGACCTATAAGATGCATGCTCTCATCACTCTTACTTTATAATTTAGGAAACTGAGGGACAGGGAAGTGAAGTAGTTGTCCATAGTTACAGAACTTATAAATGGCAAAACTGGTATTTGAATCTAGGCAACTAGGCTCTGAAGCCTGTGCTTTTAATTATTATGTTAAGCCTTTTCTGCTTTTAGAGACCCACTTCTCCTGAAGGCAGACCTCCATGAAGGTCAAGCTCTATGGGTTTCCATCAGCTTTCTCTACCAACTTCCATTCCCAAGGATAATCTACACATCTTAGAGACTCCCAGAAGCTCCTGGACAAATTCTTTAGACACCCTGAAGTGCCAGATCCACTTAAAAAAAATCAGACAACCATAGACCTTTTAGTATTGGAGTAATTAATTACAGTAGTTTCAAGCCAGGATAATTATTAGAATGACCAATGAAAAAGTTAAAACACTGATTCATGGACACCACCTGAAGTCTACAGAATCAGAATCTTTGTAGGTGGGGTTCTGGAACCTGTGTTTTTAACAGGCTTTTCTGATGATTGACCAGGTTTAGGAATTGTTCTACCTTAATAGTTTCCATTTTAATCCTTCTAAAATACTGTTACCACATATATTTTACCTCGTTTATATGCTTTGGCCTTTATCACTCCCTACCCATACCAATACACATAAATTCTTACAAACACACCACAGATCTGATTAACCTTAGGTCCTTTCTATTAACAGTTCCCTCCACCAAGTTGACCTGAAATCTCCCTTTTTATAGCTTTCATCACTGGTCCTGGTTCTGCCATCAGAAGTCAGAGTTAATGTCTAATACATCTTTAATTAAATAGTCCTTTTTTTCTTTAAGAAGAACTATCCTGTTTCCTTTTTTGGTCCCATTATTTGGGACAAATATCCTTAGTTCATTCACTGCTTCTCATATGACAGTGTTTTGAGCCTGTAAGTCCTTCTCACTCCCCTCTGGACATGTTTTACTTTGTAGTTTGGTCTCACTTAGAATATGGTATCTTTAATGGGACAAAGTAATTCAGATGTATCTGACCATTGCTGACAACTGTCTTCTCCCACATTTTGAAGATTTGGTATCTATTAATACAACCTAAAATTTTGTTATTATTTGGACCAGCCAATCACCTTCTGCACTCACAAGGGCTTTCAAACATTTATCCATTTCCTTTCACTTTTTTTTTTCATATTGGGACACAAGTATCATCTTTTAATGTAAAGATGCTGTGGTGAGCTGAGTAATGGCGCCCAAAGTTGTCCACATTTTAATTCCCAGAACCTGTGAATCTGTTACCCTACTTGGCAAAAAAGACTCTATGAATGTGATTAAGTAAAAGATCTTAAGATAGGAAGAATATCCTGGATTATCTGGGTGGCTAAATGTAACCACAAGACAGAGGCAAGAGGACCAGAGTGAGGAAAAGATTTGATGATTCTGTTTCTGGCCTTGAAGATGGAGAAAGTAGCTACTGTCAAGAAATGCAGATATCCCTCTTTCCTGTTTTCTTGCCTTTCCTGTTTCCTTGCAGCCTGTTTCCTTGCCTTTTCCAGTGAAAGCAAGGAAACATGTTATCCTCTAGAACATCCAGAAAGTAAGTCAGCCCTGCTGACTACTTGATTTTAGTCCAATAAAATCTGTGCTTGACTTCTGAAATCTAAAACTGTAAGGTAATAATTTTTGATTCCTCTAAACAATTGAGTTTATGGATCAGCTTTTTTAGAGGAACTTCAGAATGATAGATTTAGAAGAGTATCAATAGATCATCTAATCCAACTAATGAAGATAAATATTCTCAGAAAAGGAAAGCCACTTATCCAAAGTAACACAGAAAATAATTACTAGTTCTGGGTATAGAATTCAGGTATCCTGCTTTGGGGCTAGAAGTATTTCCCCACCTTTTAGCTACCTCTCATGGAATAAGAAAGAATCCAAAGGACCCTATGAGAGAATTATGGGATTCAGAAACCTACATTTCTGAACCATGAAAATGTGGCCCAGGGAAGAAAAGGAACTAGCCTGAGGTGCCACAGGGAATCAGTGCCAGAGCCAAGCCTGTGACCCAGGTTTTTAGATTCTGAGTCTCTCTACTGTGCCACATTGCCTGCCTTTAGACATACATGTCTCATTTTCTTTAACTATTTTAAGCCATTTTCCTCTAGCTTCATTTACCTGTGTAACTCTGATTAGTAACAGAAGTTGAGGATTAAGGGTAAAAATCAACTAGTTGGTTTCTTTGCCAATAGTTTTTTCAATTAAAGAGCACTTTACATTTGGAAACATTACTTTGCAGATGACCTTTGTTTTTTGTTTGTTTCCTTTTTATTATGGAAGAACTTTTTAATTAATTAATTTATTTATTTACTCATGTATTTATTTAATTGATTTATTTTCATTATGTTATGTTAGTCACCACACAGTACATCATTTGTTTTTGATGTAGTGTTCCATGATTCATTGTTTGTGTAAAACATGCAATGCTCCATGCAATATGTGCCCTCCTTAACACCCATCACTGGGCTAACCCATTCCCTCACTCCCCTCCCCTCTGAAACCCTCAGTTTGTTTCCCAGAATCCATAGTCTCTCATGGTTCATCTCCACCTCCAATTCCCCCCCTTCATTTTTCCCTTCTTTCTCCTAATGTCTTCTATGCTGTTCCTTATGCTCCACATATAAATGAAACCTTATGAAAATTGTCTTTTTCTGCTTGATTTATTTCACTTAGCATAATCTCCTCCAGTTCCATCCGTGTCAGTGCAAATGGTAGGTATTCATCCTTTCTGACAGCTGAGTAATATTCCATTGCATAAAAGCAAGGGAAACAAAAGCAAAAATGAACTTTTGGGACTTCATCAAGATCAAAAGTTTCTGCACAGCAAAAGAAAGAGTCAACAAAATGAAGAGACAACACATGGAATGGGAGAAGATATTTTCAAATGACAGTAGAGATAAAGTCCTGGTATCCAAGATCTATAAAGAACTTCTCAAACTCAACACCCAAAAAACAGATAATCAGGTCAAAAAATGGGCAGAAGACATGAACAGATACTTCTCCAAAGAAGACATACAAATGGCTAATGGACCCATGGGGGAAAAATGTTCAACATCATTAGCCATCAGGGGAATTCAAATCAAAACCACATTGAGATTTCATCTTACACCAGTTAGAATGGCAAAGATTAACAAGACAGGAAACAATAAATGTTAGGGAGGATGTGGAGAAAGGTAAATCCTCTTCCACTATTGGTGGGAATGAAAGTTGGTACAGCCACATTGGAAAACAGTATGGAGTTTCCTCAAAAAATTAAAAATAGAGCTACCCTATGACCCAGCAATTGCAGTACTGAATATTTACCCCAAATATAACAGATGTAGTGAAAAGAAGGGGCACATGCACCCCAGTGTTCATAGCAGCAATGTCCACAATAGCCAAAGAGCCAAGATGTCCTTCAACAGAAAAATGGATAGAGAAGATATGGTCCATATATACAATAGAATATTACTCAGCCATCAGAAAGGATGAACACCCAACTTTTGCATCAACATGGATGCAACAGGAGGAGATTATGCTAAGTGAAATAAGTCAAGCAGAGAAAGTCAATTATATGGTTTCACTTACTTATGGAACATAAGGAATAACATGGAGTACATTAGGAGAAGGTAGGGAAAAATGAAGGGGAGGAAATCAGAGGGTGCAATGAACCATGAGACACTATGGACTCCAGGAAACAAACTGAGGGTTTAAGAGGGGATGGTGGGAGGATGGATTAGCCCAGTGGTTGGTATTAAGGAGGGCACGTATTGCATGGAGAACTAGGTGTTATATGCAAACAATGAATCATGGAACACTACACCAAATCAAATGATGTAATGTATGGTGACTAACATAACATAATTTTTAAAAAAGATTTATTTATTTATTTGAGGGGGAAGTGGGAGAGAGAATCCCAAGCAGATTCTCAATATGGGGGCTGGGTGGGGAGAAAGTTTGATATCAGGATCCTGAGATCATGACCTGAGTGAAACCAAGAGCCAGATGCTTAACCAACTTCACCACATGGATGCCCCCACAAAACTTGGGTTTTGATTGATTGGGCATAAATTGTGTTGGAGGAGTGTGAAAGAAGAATGGAAGAATTCAGATCTGGAAGTCTTTTAACTCTTCCAATGCTTAACCATTTATCTAAGCCACTTACTTTTCCTTGCTGCTTCCATTAGCTTTCACTAAGACTTCTTCCATAGAAGCTTACTTTTTCAGTGTAACATCCTATGTACTCTGTTTGTCTGTACTACTGTATTAAGGGGCTCTAAGTTGGAAGGACAACTTTGCTCTTTTTTTTCCCTCTTATATCCAGAGATGCTTGTTTGTAGAAGCATTCCTGGAAGTTGACAGTCCCTTAACCAGGAGACTCCATGGCCTTTTGGTGGCCAGGGTACAGGCTTAATGATTAAGAAAGGTGCCTAGAGCCCTCTGCTGCTTAATGTTACAGTTCTCTGGGACTCACTTTTGTCCTCATGGGAAATCTCAAATACTGTATGATCCCAGCCTCCCTGGGGGCTCTGCCCAGAGAATACTCTTGGCTGAGGCTCTATGCCTTCCATTTCTAAACTTTGTATATTTCAAGAGAAATCTGATCTGGACTCTCCTGATTCATTTATACTTAAATCATCCAAAAATTCTGTTGTAAGAGTGGACTCAGCTCCAAAAATGTCTTATAAGTTTTGGTTATAAAACTCCCTAAGATTTTGTGGGTTAGAATTATTTTACTCCCTTTTTCTTTGAAACAAGATGTTGTGACTTTGCCAAGAGTAAATGGATTTCAAACCTCAAAGAGGTTGTGTTTGTTTCAGGAGTCAGAAATCATGAAGCTCAAAGGTTCAAATACATCTTTTGGGAACTGGCAATAATGAACCCTAGGGGAATGGAACAAATGATAAATCTAATAGTCTCAGGTAAAGGGATGACAAGGGGTGTGCATTCTATCTTTTTGGCTCAGTGCCCAAAAGCCTCAGAACTTTCGTGTTATAACTGGGGAAAGGGGGCCATGAGACAGCACATTCCTATAAAGCACAAGCAAAATTAGGGGGAAAAATATCATTTTTAAGAAGTGTCTGCCAGTTTGTGGAGATATTTTCACAGTTTTTCCAATCATTTAATCCTGCAGCATCCCTGTTGATACAACGGAACAGAATGAGGTTCAGAGGAAGTGAAGTGACTTATCTACAGCAAACTCAGGAATTCCCTTTAATTAACCTTAGATTGCAATAGACTGGGAAGAAGTAAGATATAGCCACTTACCTTGAGGAGCTGACAGTTAAGAAGGCAACTATGACAGGGTGTCTATCACAGTAAAATTTCCTAACAAAATGGGGCATATGAAGTAGAAATATCAATGATGTGCATGTTCTCTTAATTTTAAATTTACTTAGAAATTGATTTCTACTCCCTTGCTCCTATTTCCTGACCTTTTTTTTTTTTACATTCAGTTAGCCTCTGTATAGTACATAATTAGTTTTTGATGTAGTGTTCAATGATTCATCAGTTAAGTATAACACCCAGGGCTCGTTTCATGACTTTTTTGTACTGACTCTCTCAGCCTAGCATGTGGCAGGTACAAAATAGGCAGTAGATGAATGAGAAAGTTGATGAATAAATGCATAGAAACTCAGGTTATAGGTCACAGTGACTGACTTATTCTAGAACAGTGTTTTTCAAGCTTCCCTTGTGATAAAAATTACTTGAAACACTAGTTAGATATACAGGTTACCATAACTCTTCTCCAAAAATTCTGATTTAGCAGTTCTGGGTTGGGATTTTTGAATGTGAATTTTGAGGAGTGCATAGGTGGCTCAGTCAAGTGCCTGCCTTGGGCTCAGGTAATAATCCCAGGGTCATGGGATTGAGCCCTGCATCATGCTATCATACTCCCTGCCCAATGGGGAGTCTGTTTCTCCCTCTGCTGTTGCTGCCTCTCTCTCTCTCTCTCTCTCTCTGTCAAATAAATAGAATCTTTAAAAAATGAATGTGAATTTTGACTAGTTCACCAGATAATTCTCATTATCAGAAGAGTTGAGGAAACACTGACTTAAAGAAACCCCAGCTTCAATTTTACTTAACTGAGTTCAGTTTTGCCTGTCTCCAACCCAGTGAACATTGAGATAGGGGCTCAGAGGAGGCTACAGGTTTAAAATGATACATAATGTCTGCTAATATGCATAGGTTCTCACAATTAACCATGAGCTTTTACATCAATGTCAGAGATTATTGGTCCTATCGATACTCATTATTATCCATTTAAAAAAAAATCTTTTTCCTGGGCATAAGTTTCCCAACTTCCCTTGTGCTTGGGTACAGCCATATGACTGAAATTGGTCAATAGAATGTGAGAAGTAATGTATATAATTCTGAAATTTAACCCTAACAAATTTCCCTGTGCAATCCTCTCTCAATTTTCCTATCCAACATCTGAATGAAGAGTACTCCAAGTACCAAGAAGAGTGTAGAACCACAAGATGGAATGAGTCTGGACCCCTTAATGACTATATAAAGCAAAGTCCCCACTAAACTGCATTAGGTTGTAAAATTAGTGGGTTAAAAAAAAAGGCGCCTGGGTGGCTCAGTGGGTTAAGCCTCTGCCTTTGGCTTACGTCATGATCTCAGGGTCCTGGATTTGAGTCCCTCATCGGGCTTTCTGCTCAGCAGGGAGCCTGCTTCCCTCTTTCTCTCTCTGCCTGTCTCTCTGCTTACTTGTGAACTCTGTCCATCAAATAAATAAATAAAATCTTTAAAAAAAGTATTGTTTAAAGCAACAGAATTTTTAAGGTTTTTGTAGTTTCTTAGTAGAGTAATTGATCTACCTGGACTAATATAATATCTGTCACCTCAAATGAACATTCATTCTCTCAAATGAGCTTCTTTGCAATCTTCTGACATAGAGATATCATTCCCATTTTGTAGACAAGAAAACTGAGTCTCAGGATAGAGGCTTTTGCTTACCAAAGATGCTTAGCAAAAAACAATACAACTGGGATTAAAAAACAGTCTACCTGCCATGTGTTTGATTTTATAAAGAATGTTATTCAATTCAAACTTATCCCAAATAGACTGAGATACATGATGAAAATGAGAAAAACTATTGAAATCCCTCTTTTCTTTAGAGCAATTGTCCAATGAATTCTCCACCAAGATCTCTTCAATGTCCACTGCTAAGAATTATCTTTGGTTTCATTGAAACCCTGTGGGAAATTTGGTCATACATCTCTTACAGCATGCTTCTATTTTATTCTTTCTCTAAATTTTTATTTAAATTCTAGTTAGTTAACATCCAGTGTAATATTCATTTCAGGTGTAGACTTTAGTGATTCATCACTTACATACAACACCCAGTGCTCATCGCAAGTGCCCTCCTTTCTTTGGCTGGGGGGTCTTTTTTTTTCAATGTTCCAAGATTCATTGTTTATGTACCACACCCAGTGCTCCATGCAATATACACAAGAGCTCTCCTTAAAAATCCATCCCCTAACCTATCCCCCCTGCCCACCTCCTCTCCAGCAACCTCTTAGAGCATGTTTAGAGTTTCCTCTGATTTACCTTTATTTGTGTATTTATCTTTTAACCTTTATACTCACTACCTTCCATACTTCACTGGAATATGAATATCTCAAAGGTTAAAATGTGCCTTACTCATCTTTCTTTACAATTTCCACTTCAGGATCAGGCACAGTAGAGTCACCTTTCCAATATGTGTACAGTATGAATATGTAAGCATGCATAGGCATGAACGTATGCTGCTATGTGTTTGTGTGGAGGTGAAAATGTATGCATTTTAGAGGTATATAAATCTTGGTTTGGGGGTGGTGAGTGTGCATCTGTATATGTTAGAAAACTGTGGAGCTAAGTGTATGTATGAATGTCTGTGCTTGTATTTGGAAGATGTAAATCTGTTATGTCTGCATGGGGACAAGGATTGGAAAATTTTTGCTCTGGGCCTGGGTAGGAAGGGGACTTTGTGCTTGCTGAAATAATTCTTTGACTAAATCAAACAATTGTATAGTTGTTACTCAGTACCGAAAGTACCAAAGTCCAGCTATAAAGCCATTTCCAAAGTCTGTTGGTGCTTTCCCACAGGGAAATATGTCACAAACCCAGGGATCAACAAAAATGAAGTCAGCAAACTTCACATTTGAAGACTTTACATTCCATTTCTGTGACATTTTCTGTGCCCTCACTGTCTAGACCCAGATCCTAGAACCATCAAGTTGAAGCAGGTATCCTGGAAATAAGAAAACTGCCTGATAAGTAGGATTGGGCAGATAGAAACCTAAGGCCTTGCTGGCAAAACTGAAGACTATCAGGTTGTTCTTAGCTGCTACCAATTTCCTGCTGCCACCACTCATATACTCCAGGAACATCTGTAAATTTTGTAGAACCTCTGACCTCTGAGATATATACATACATACATACTTTAAAAAATGTTTGCTAGAATTGTCCGTGGGGGAAAAAATTGTGGTACATTCATGCAATAGAACACTACTGAGCAATTAAAAGAACTATAGATCCACACGACCATATAAATTTATCTCAAAATAATTTTGTTGATTGAAAGAAGCCAAATATATCACAAATGATAATGATGCCCTTGATTTAAAATTTTAGAATATGCAAACTAATTTTTGAATAAAACACCTTAGTAATTATATGAGGATGGTTGTAATGTGAGGAGCTGGAATGAGGGAAGGGTGAGAAGGATGCATTGCAAAAGAGGAAATCTTTGGGACGACGAATATTATATTACATGAAAGCTCTAAAAACAAAGAGAAGCACTGTGTAGTAATTGGTTGCATGGTTGAGTATTAGGTTCCCTTTCCATTAAATCCAAGTGTAAATGCCATGTGGTCTGTGGCAGAGAGGGCTAGGGAGGCAAGTAGTCAAATTAAACTTCTTTACTGACATGGGCACATCTGTCAGACTGCTTTCTTGGTGCTACTTTATGTTCACTCAGGTTTTCTTGGAACCCTTCTCTTTTGTATAACTTTCAGTATGCTCTGGGTACTAATTCTGTTCAGAGAGAGGGACTGAAGTTGTGGAAGGGAAAATATTGGAAGCAAATAGGACCCTATCAATAATTGATTGGATGTCCTAAAGTAAATCAAGTCACCTCATCAATATTCATTTATCTATCTTACAAATGAAGCTAGTCATAATATTTCCCTAATAGATTAGCTGACTGGCCATTAATTGAGGTGTCTCTACCTGAGTTTCTCTTAAAGGTTAATCAAGAAATTGGAGTGAGGAAGTTGAGCACTCCAGGGATATCCTGATATAATAGAACAATGACCCCTTGTAATTTCTGTTAGGGCATTTGGGTGAAATTATTGAGATAAATGATGGGGGAGATTTTGGACAAAGGTCTTTGTGTACAAAGCACTTTACACTTGGAAATATTTCACTTTGCAGATGACCTTTGTTTTTTGTTTGTTTCTTTTTTATTATGGAAGAATTTATTTATTTATTTATTTATTTATATTTATTATGTTATGTTAGTCACCACACAGTACATCATTTGTTTTTTTTTTTTTAAAGATTTTATTTATTTATTTGTCAGAGAGAGAGAGAGAGAGAGAGAGAGAGAGAGAGTGAGCACAAGCAGATAGAGTGGCAGGCAGAGGCAGAGGGAGAAGCAGGCTCCCTGCTGAACAAGGAGCCCGATGTGGGACTCGATCCCAGGACTCTGGGATCATGACCTGAGCCGAAGGCAGCGGCTTAACCCACTGAGCCACCCAGGTGTCCCACATCATTTGTTTTTGATGTAGTGTTCCACGATTCATTGTTTGTGTATAACACCCAACGTCATGCAATATGTGCCCTTCTTAATACCCATCACTGGGCTAACCCATTCCCACACTCCCCTCCCCTCTGAAACTCTCAGTTTGTTTCCCAGAATCCGTGGTATTTCATGGATCATCTCCCCCTCCAATTCCCCCTCCCCTTCATTTTTCCCTTCCTTCTCCTAATGTCCTCCATGCTATTCCTTACACTCCACATATAAATGAAACCATATGAAAACTGTCTTTCTCTGATTGATTTATTTCACTTGGCATAATCTCCTCTAGTTCCATCCATGTCAATGAAAATGGTGGGTATTCATCTTTTCTGACAGCTGAGTAATATTCCATTATATAAAGGCAAGTGAAACAAAAACAAAAATGAAGCTTTGGGACTTCATCAAGATAAAAAGATTCGGGGCACCTGGGTGGCTCAGTGAGTTAAAGCCTCTGCTTTCGGCTCAGGTCATGATCCCAGTGTCCTGGGATTGAGCCCCGCATCGGGCTCTCTGCTCAGCAGGGAGCCTGCTTCCCCCTCTCTCTCTGACTGCCTCTCTGCCTACTTGTGATCTCTGTCTGTCAAATGAATAAATAAATAAATCTTTTTAAAAAATATAAAATATTCTTCACAGCAAAGGAGACAGTCAACAAAACAAAGAGACAACCCGTGGAATGGGAGAAGATATTTTCAAATGACACTATGGACAAAGGGCTGATATCCAAGGTCTATAAAGAACTCCTCTCTGTCACCTGTTTAACATATCCCCCCATCTACCACCACCCTGATAACCACCAGTTTGTTCTCTACAGTTAAGAATCTGTTTCTTGGTTTGCCTCTCTTTCTTGTTTTGCCTTTGCACATTTGTTTTGTTTCTTAAATTCCACATATGAGTAAAATTATAGAGTATTTGTCTTTCATTGACTCATTTTGCTTAACATAACATACTCTCTAGCTCTATCCATGTTGTTGCAAATGGCAAGATTTTTGGTAATTTGGTTATTGTAGATAATGCTATTATAAACTTTGGGGTTCATCTATCCTTTTGAATTAGTATTTTTATATTCTTTGGAAAAATTATGGAGGTTCCTCAAAAAGTTAAAAATAAAACTAACTTCTAATCCAGCAATTGTTCTACTAGGTATTTAATTATTGGTTGATTTTTTAAAAGGTGAACCAAACTTGCATACCAAGGGTGAACCACACTTGTTTGCTTAGTTGAATGTTGGCTGCTAATATTTTGCTTTGCAAAATATTGTGTCTATGTTCATGAGAGATACTGAGTTTTTAAAAAATATATTCTCTGCCTCGTTTTGGTATAAGGGTAATGCTGGTCTCATAAAGTAAGTTGTAAAATGTGTCTATTTTCTGATAGAAAATACAGAATTTTTTTGCTTATTCTTTTTTGACATTTGGTAATAGTTTTGTAGTGAAACCATATTGGTCGGGTGACTTCTTTTTTGGAGGTTTTAAATTATGACTTCCATTTCATTAATGGTTATAAAATTATTGAGAATAGAAGAATATAATTTATGATTGAGAGTCTTTTTCTTTCAATACTTGAAAATGCTATTCATTTCTCTCTGGCCTCATGATTTCAAATAAGAGATCCACTGTTTTTAATATGGCTTTTCTATATAGGTAATGACTCATTTCTCTCTAGGTGCTTTACTTTTTTTTTTCTTTTTCTTAAGTTTTAAGGAGTTTATTATGTGTCTTGCGATGGATCTCTTTGTGTTTCTTATGTTTGGGTTCTCTCATCTGTAAGTTTGTGTCTTTAGTTAAATTTGGGAAATTTTCATGCCTTATTTTTTCTAATACTATTTTTCATCTCGATTTCTCCCCCCCCCCTTTTAGGGAATGTAATGATACAAACGGTGTATATTTTGTGCAGATCCCTGAGTCTCTGTTTCTTTTTTTTTTTCTGTTTTCTCTATGTTGTTAGGATTTTTTTTTTAACTCCTTGAAACCAAAGCAGGTGTAAAGCACCTTTCATTCAGATTTTCTTTCTTTCTTTTTTTTTTTAACTTTTGATTATGTTCAGTTAGCTAACATATCATAAGTTCATAAACATCGTAAGTTTTTGTTGTAGTGTTCAACAATTCATTAGTTGCATATAACACCCAGTGGTCATCCCAACACATCGTCTCCTTAATACCCATCACCTGGTGACCCCATACCCCCACCACTGTCCCTTTGGTAGCCCTCAGCTTGTTTCCCGGAGTCCAGAGTCTCTCAAGGTTTGTCTCACTCATAAGCAATAGAGCAGAGGACCACAGGGGAAGGGAGGGAAAACTGAATCGGAAGGATTGGATATTTTCAATTGATTTTTCCTCAGGTTCACTAATTTCATCCTCTGCCAGTTCTACTCTACTACTGAGTTTATCTAGCAAGCTTTTTATTTATATATATTTCTCATGCCTATAATTTCAATTTGATTATTAAGCATAAGTCTGTCATTTTGTTTCTTCTTTCTATTTCTTTATTGAGATTTTCTATTTTTTTATTTTTCAAGAGAATTATTAATTCTCATTTATGGTGGCTGGTTTAAAATCCTCATAAAATAGTTTTAACATCTTTGTATTGGCATCTGTTGGTTGTGTTTTCTCACTTAAGTTGCAATTTTTTCCCCCAAGGTTTTATTTAAATTCCAACTAGCTAACATATAGTGCAACATTGTTTCAAGTGTAAAATTTAGTTATTTATCACTTACATACAACCCTTGGTGCAAATCACAAGTACCCACCCTAATACCCATTGCTTTTTTAACCCATCCCCCACCCACCACCCATGATCCCTCTGGTAACCATTAGTTTGTTCTCTATAGGTAAGAGTCTTTTTCTTGGTTTACTTCTCTTTATTTCCTCCTATGTTCATTTTTAAAAATCTTATTAATTTTATTTTTGTATTCCTTGTTTATTTATTTAAATTTTACTTAATTAACTGCAGTGCAATATGGGTTCCTGGAGTAGAATTCAGTGATTCATAACTTACATACAACATCCAGTGCTCATCACAAGTGCCCTCCTTAATATCCTTCATCCATTTAACCCTTTTCCCCATACCTTCCTCTGTCAACCCTCAGTTTGTTCTCTATCATTAAGAGTCTCTTATGGTATATCTTCCACTCCCCTTCCCCTCCACTTCCCATATGGTCATCTGTTTTCTTTCCTAAATTCCACATATGAATGAGATCATATGGCATTTGTCTTTTTCTTATTGACTTTTTTCACTTAACATAATACACTCTAGCTTCATCTATGTCATTGCAATTGACAAGATTTCATTCCTTTTGATGGGTGGTAATATTCCATTGTATACATGTATCTCTCTCTCTGTCTCTCCACACACACACACACACACACACACACACACACACACAGACACAGAAACACTATATATATATATATATATATATATTCTTCTCTATCCATTCATCACTCAGTGGACATTTGGGTTCTTTCCATAGTTTGGCTATTGTTGGTAATGTTGCTATAAACATTGGGGGTACATGTACCCCTTCAAAACTACTTTTGTATCCCTTGGAGAAATACTTAGTAGTATAATTCCTGGGTCATAGAGTAGTTCTATTTTTAAGTCTTAGAGGAACCTCCATACCATTCTCCAGAGTGGCTGCACCAATGTGCATTTCCACCAACAGCATAGGAGAGTTACCCTTTCTCCATTCTTGCTAAAACCCTTTGTTACTTGTGTTAATTTTAGCCATTTTGACACATGTGAAGTGCTATCTCATCATGGTTTTTATTTCTACTTCCCTGATGATGAGTGCTGATGACTGATTTTGAGCATCCTTTCATGTGTCTGTTAGCTATCCAGATGTCTTCTTTAGAACAGTGCCTATTCATGTATTCTGCCCATTTCTTAACTGAATTATTTGGTTTTTGGGTGTTGAGTTTGGTAAGTTCTTTATAAATTTTGGAAACTAACCCTTTACCCACTATGTCATTTACAAATTTAATCATGTTATTTATGTTATTTACAAATTTACAAATTTCTTCTCCAATTGTGTAAGCTGACTTTTAGGTGATTGTTTCCTTCATTTTGTAGAAATTTTAGTCTTGATGAAATCCCAATAGCTATTTTTGCTTTTGTTCCAACTGACTCTTCTGATGTGTCTAGTTAGACATTGCTGTGGCTGAGTTCAAAGAGGTTTCTGCATGGATTCTCCTCTAGGATTTTAATGGTTTCCTGTCTCATATTTAGGTCTTTCATCCATTTTGACTTTAATTTTATTTTTTAAAAGATTTTATTTATTTATTTGACAGAGAGAGTTCACAAGTAGGCAGAGCAGCAGGCAGAGAGAAAGGGGGAAGCAGGCTCCCTGCTGAACAGAGAGCCCAATGCGGGACTCCATCCCAGGACCTTGAGATCATGACCTGAGCTGAAGGCAGAGGCTTAACCCACTAAGACGTCAGGAGCCCACATTTGACTTTATTTTTCTGTATGGTGTAAGGAAGTTGTCCAATTTCATTTTTTGGCATGTTTCTGCCCAGTTTTCCAACACCATTTGTTGAAGAGATTTTTTTCCACTGGATATTCATTCCTGCTTTGTCAAAGAATACTTGACCATATAGTTGCAGGTCTAATTCTGGGTTGCCTATTCTGTTCTATTGATCTATGTGTCTGTTTTTATGCCAGTACCATACTATCTGGATAATTGCAGGTTTGTAATATAACTTGAAATCCAGAATCATGATGCCTCCAGTTTTGTTTTTCTTTTTCAGGATTGCTTTATCTATTTGGGGTCTTTTGTGGTTCCATATCAATTTTAAAATTGTTCTAGGTCTGTGAAAAATGCTGGTTTTATTTTTATAGGGATTTCATCAGATGTGTATATTGCTTTAGGTAGTATAGACATTTTAACAATGTTTGTTCTTCCAATCCATGAGCATGGAATGCAATTCTCAGAGGCTTTGCATCCTCTTCAAATTTGAAAGTGTTCTATAGTTTTCAGAGTATATTTCTTTTACCACATTAATTATACTTATTCCTAGGTATATTTTTGGTTTTGGTGCAATTGAAAATGGGATCAAATCCTTGATTGTTTTATGCTGCTTCATTATATAAGTGTATAAAAATACAACAGATTTCTGCATATTGATTTTCTATACTGCAACTTTGCTGAATTCATGTATTCTAGCAATTTTTTGGTGGAATATTTTGGGTTTTCTAAAGCCACAGCAACTTCTTTCAAGATATGTCTCCAAAAGCAAAGGAAACAAAAGCCAAAGTAAACTTTTGGGACTTCATCAAAATCAAAAGCTTCTGCACAGCAAAGGAAACACTCAACAAAACAAAGAGGCAACCCATGGAATGGGAGAAGATATTTGCAAATGACAGTTCAGACAAAAGGTTGATATCCAGGATCTATAAAGAACTCCTCAAACTCAACACACACAAAAGAGATAATCATATCAAAAAATGGGCAGAAGATATGAACAGACACTTCCCCAATGAAGACATACAATTGCCTATCAGACACATGAAAAAATGTTCATCATCACTAGCCATCAGGGAGATTCAAATTAAAACCACATTGAGATATCACCTTACACCAGTTAGAATGGCCAAAATTAGCAAGACAGGAAACAACATGTGTTAGAGGGTATGTGGAGAAAGGGGAACCCTCTTACACTGTTGGTGGGAATGTAAGTTGGTGCAGCCTCTTTGGAGAACAGTGTGGAGATTCCTCAAGAAATTAAAAATAGAACTTCCCTATGACCCTGCAATTGCACGACTGGGTATTTACCCCAAAGATACAGATGTAGTGAAAAGAAGGGCCATCTGTATCCCAATGTTTATAGCAGCAATGGCCATGGTCACCAAACTGTGGAAAGATCCAAGATGCCCTTCAACGGACGAATGGATAAGGAAGATGGGTTTTCTAAAGAGAGAAACATATCATCTATAAATAGTGAAAGTTTGACTTCGTATTTGCCAATTTGGATGCCTTTATTTTATTTTTGTTATCTGATTCCTGAGGCTAAGACTTCCAGAGCTATACCAACTAGTAATGATGAGAATGGACATCCCTGTCTTGTTCCTGACCATGAGGGAAAGGGTCTCAGTTTTTCCCCATTGAGGATGATATTAGCTGCAGGAAAGCTTTTGATTATATTCAAGATAATAATAATTATAAATTATTTTAAATTTTTATATATGGCCTTTATTACTTTGAAGAATGTTTCAACTATACCTACTATGTTGAGGATTTTTATCAAGGATGAATATTGTTTTTTTTTCCAAATACTTTTGCATTTATTGCAAGGATCATATGGTTCTTTTCTTTTCCTTTATTAATGTTGTATCTTATGTTGATTGATTTCCAAGTATTGAAGCACCTCTTCAGCCCAGGAATAATTCCCACTTGATTGAGGTGAATAATTATTTTAATGTACCACTGGATTCAATTTTCTGCTATCTTGTTGAGAATTTTTGCATCCATCTTCATCAGAGATATTGGCCTATAATTCTTCTTTTTAGCAGGGTCTTTGGTTTTGGAATCAAGTTTATTCTGGGTGGCTCAGTGGGTTGGGCCGCTGCCTTCGGCTCGGGTCATGATCCTGGGTCCTGGGTTCGAGCCCCCCGATGGGCTTTCCGCCCGGCGGGGAGCCTGCTTCCTCCTCTCTCTCTGCCTGCCTCTCTGCTTACTTGTGATTTCTCTCTGTCAAATAAATAAATAAAATCTTTAAAAAAAAAAAAGAAAAAAAATAATGAGTTTGGAAGATTTTCTTCCATTTGTAATTTTTGGAACAGGTTTTTTTTTTAAGATTTTATTTATTTATTTGACAGAGAGAGATCACAAGTAGACGGAGAGGCAGGCAGAGAGAGAGAGGGAAGCAGGCTCCCTGCTGAGCAGAGAGCCCGATGTGGGACTCGATCCCAGGATCCTGAGATCATGACCTGAGCCAAAGGCAGTGGCTTAACCCACTGAGCCACCCAGGCACCCTGGAACAGGTTTTTTTTTTTTTAATTTTGTTTAAATTGTTTTAAAATTTATTTTATTTTTTCAGTGTTCCAAGATTCATCATTTAAGAAGGAAAAATATTAACTCTTCTTTAAATATCTGGTAGAAATCCCCCTGGTAAGCCATCTGGACCAGAATTTTTATTTACTAGGTAATTTTTGATTGCTGATTCAATTTTATTGCTGATTGTGTGTCTGCTCAAATTTTCTATTTCTTCCTGCTTCAATTCTCGTAGTCAGTTTCTAGGTATTTGTCCATTTATTCCAGATTGTCCAGTTTGTTAGCATTTTGATTTTCATAGTATTCTCTTATAATTGTATTACTGTGACATTAGTTGTGATCTCTCCCCTTTTATTTGTGATTTAAATTATTTGGGTCCCTTCTCTTTGTTTTTTGGTAAGTCTGGCTAACAGGTTATCAATTTTATCAATTCTTGTGAAGAACTAGTTCTTGGTTTCATTGATCTGTTCTAATGATTTTTGTTCTTTATTTGTTTCTATATCATTTATTATTGTTCTAATCTTTATTGTTTTCTTTCTTCTGCTGGCCTTATGCTTTAATTGCCATTCCTATTCTGGCTTTTTAAGGTGTAAGATTAGGTTGTGTTTTTGAGACTTTTCTTCCTTCTTGAAGTAGGCCTGTATTGCAATATACTGCCCTCTTAG
Organism: Enhydra lutris kenyoni; assembly: GCF_002288905.1. Classification (NCBI taxonomy): domain Eukaryota; kingdom Metazoa; phylum Chordata; class Mammalia; order Carnivora; family Mustelidae; genus Enhydra; species Enhydra lutris. The sequence goes on along the minus strand of NW_019154165.1, from coordinate 5,601,517 downwards.
GACTGACTTTGCTGCATCCCGAAGGTCTTGTACTGTTATGTTTACATTTTCATTTTCTTCTTTGTATTTTTTAAATTTCTTCTTTCTTTATTTTTTTATTATGTTCAGTTAGCCAACATTTAGTACATCATTAGTTTTTGATGCATTGCTTAAGAATTCATTGGTTGTGTATATACCCAGTGCTCATCACATCGCATGCCCTCCTTAATACCAATCACCTGACTACCCCATTCCCTCACTCCCCTCCCTTCTGTAACCCTCAATTTGTTTCCCAGAATCCAGACTATCTCATGGTTTGTCTCCTTCTCTGATTTCTTCCCACTCAATTTTCCTTTCCTTCCACTGTGGTCTTCCATGCTATTCCTTATGTTACACATACAAGTGAAACCATATAACAATTATCTTTCTCTGCTTGACTTATTTTCCTCAGCATAATCCCTTCCAGTTCCATCCATGTCAATATAAATGGTAGGTATTGATCCTTTATCTTGGCTGAGTAATATTCCATTGTGTGTATGGACCATATCTTCTTTATCTATTCATCTGTTAAAGGACATCTCAAAAATTCAACTTAGCTAAAAATATATCCCTCATTATTAAAAGTAGTAATATTGATTTTTGGTCTTTTTCTTGCTTTCTTTTTCTAAATCTTTATATTTTTAGTCATAAAATTAAATTCAAGGAGGTAACACACTAGTTCACCAAAGTTGTTCATTATCTAATATTCAGTGATGCTCAATAAGAGAGATATTCGATGTTTTCAGTATTATTTTCAAAATTTAATATTTGAAATTTTAATAAATTTGCCCACAGGTAATAAAGGTCACTATGAAACAGGGGGAAAAAAAGGACATCTTGGCTCCTTCCACAGTTTGGCTACTGTGGACATTGCTGCTATGACCACTGGGGTGCATGTGCCCCTTCACTTCACTACATCTACATTTTTGTGATAAATACCCAGTAGTGAAATTGCTGGATCATAGGGTAGTTTTATTTTTAACTTTTTGAAGAAACTGCATCCTGTTTTCCAGTGTGGCTGTGCCAGCTTGCATTCCCACCAACAGTGTAAGAGGGTTCCCCTCTCTCCACACCCTTGCAAACATTTGTTCTTTACTGTCTTATTAATTTTTCCATTCTAACTGGTGTAAGGTAGTATCTCATTGTGACTTTGATTTGTATTTCCCTGATGGCCTCTGATGTGGAACATTTTTTCATGTGTCTGTTAGCCATTTGTATGTCTTCCTTGGAGAAGTCCTCTTTATGTTTTCCACCCATTTCTTGACTGGATGATTTGTTTTTTTGGTGTTGAGTTTAAGAAGTTCTTCATAGGTCTTGGATAATATCCCCTTATCTCTAATGTCATTTGCAAATATCTTCTCCTATTCCATGAGTTGTCTCTTAGTTTTGTTGATTATTTCCTTTTCTGTGTAAAAATTTTTTATCTTGATGAAGTTTCAAATGTTCATTTTGCTTTTTTCCCCCCTTGCCTTTAGAGATGCATTTTTTTAACTTAATTTAATTTTATTTTTTATAAACATATAATACATTTTTATCCCCCCATGGGTACAGGTCTGTGAATCGCCAGGTTTACACACTTCACAGCACTCACCATAGCACATACCCTCCCCAATGTCCATAATCCCAGCGCCCCTCTCCCAACCCCCCTCCCCCCATTAACCCTCAGTTTGTTTTGTGAGATGAAGAGTCACTTATGGTTTGTCTCCCTCCCAATCCCATCTTGTTTCATTTACTCTTCTCCTACCCCCTTAACCCCCCATGTTGCATCGCCTCTCCCTCATATCAGGGAGATCATATGATAGTTGTCTTTCTCCGATTGACTTATTTCGCTAAGCATGATACCCTCTAGTTGCATCCACGTCGTCGCAAATGGCAAGATTTCATTTCTTTTGATGGCTGCATAGTATTCCATTGTGAAAATGTCTATGCTACCTAAAGCAATCTACACATTTAATGCAAAAAATCTATAATAGACATCTTTTTTAAGGTAAATTTGTACATTCAGTTGCTCTCTTGCCCTTTAAGGCAGGAGACTTAAACTGGAGTAAATGGTGAAACACACTGTTATAAGTCAACATCTTTTTAGGGAGCAGAACTCTCCCTAAACTCTCAACTCTCAAAAGGGCTGTGATCCTTAAGATTTAAAAACTACCAGTGTTAAGACGACTTAGTCTATTTTCATGATTTTTTCATTTATTTGAGAAAGAGAGGTGAGAGAGAGAACATGAGTAGGGGGAGGGGCTGAGAGACAAACAGAGTCCCTACTGAGTGGGGATCCCAACACAGGACTTAATCTCAGGACCCTAGGATCATGACCTGAGCCAAAGGCAGACACTTAACTTACTGAACCCCCAGGTGCCTCAAGATGACAATTTTACTTGCTTCCAACTAGAATTCTCAAAGGGTTTCTAACTAGTGGCCCAGATCACACAGTTAGGAAATGAAGCTCCTGATATTTAGATCTACATTTAATGGGGATAAATAAATGTCAGATACCATGGGGCAAAAACCCAGGTCATTTTCACAAAACATTGTTCTGGAATGATGGAGCATCTCACCAGCTACAGGCTCATCCTTGCCCTTCCTTATCTAGGGCTAAGGTGGCAGCCAGGCCCAGGTTTCCCAGAATGCTTATGAGACTTCTTTATTTTCAAACTGAAGTGTTTTCAACAGCTTGAATTACGTATCTCAGCATTTTAAGGACATTATTAAGTCTATTCTCCCTGACTCCAAGATCATATAAAAGATTCACAGACCTATTTGAATATCAAGTACCTTCACAATTTTTCTCTGGAATTAACCAAAAAAATCAGATATTCTAATTTTATGTTGTTTTCATATGAGTCCAGCTCTAAGATTCTTCAAATGTCAGAGCCAGAAATGTCGTGGGCCAGAAGATACCATTTTATAGGTAGAGATGGAAAAAAAAAAAAAAAAAAGTCTTGTCCTAGGTGATAGAATAAGTTAGTGAAAGATCAGACTAGAAACCAGGGTCATTGACTTCTAGTCATATGTTCATCCCCAGTCAAATGCTTATCAACAGATGAGTGGCACAGGTCCTCACAAATGTTCCCTCTTTCTTCTGCCCCATTCTCCATCCCACCCCCAAAAACTTGTAACTTATGCCAGTTGTGAGTGAAAGGGACAGCATAAGAAGGATTAAAGGAAGGAGAAATTAGTATATAACAATGGGCCAAGGGTAAGGTCATGTTCTGGCCAGTAGACTTTTGTGGGTTGCCAAGCTCTTTTCTGTATCCCAGAAGTTCCAAAGATACTCTAACCTCATTGTAACCCAACTTAGTGTAGTAGAGCATCACACTGCCATCTTGTGGGAGTAGGAGAATGCAGTCACTCTACCCAGGTGGCCTGTACAGTGAGTAGGGGACTGAGTAAGATTTCATAACAATTAGCATAGGTATTTCCATTTATTAAACACCCAATATGTGCCATATATTGTGAGAGGTATATTACATACACTTATCTAATTTATTTTTTCCTACACCCTAAGAAACTAACTACTGCTAATGTCTCAATGAGAAAACTGAACTCCCAATTAATGAGCTGACTTGCTCAAGTTACACAACCAGTAAATGGCAATGTTTGAACTAAAACCCAGAGGACTGACTGCAGTGAACACACACTTTTTTGATAATAAGAGATATCATTGATTTAATTTTAAAATGTATGTCAGGCATTTTATTACTTTGTTGGATGTAGTATTAAAATCTTTACAATAGGCATGTGAGTTAGATATTGTTATTCTTACTTTACAAGGAAAGAAATAGAAGTTTAGAGAGTAAACATGACTTGCCTAAGATTCACATTACTAGTTTGATCAAAATTTTAAGCCAGAGTTATATCACTTTAAAACCTGCATTCTCCAAAATGCTGAGTCTTTCAGAGATTTGAGAGCATGGTACATAGAGAGCAAATGAAGCTTTCAAAGGAGAGGCTCCACTTGATAATTTGGGGGAAAGTTTAAATACCTTACACCCTCAATCTATGACATTATAATTCTAGGAGACAAGAGAAACTCAAGAAATAAGACTGGATGGGTATGATGTCTGGATCCCAGAGAACTGATCAACCTTACTCCATATTCTAGAAACATTTGGATACAATGAAACTGGGACAGACTGGGAAATTTGAAAGAACTCCCACTGAGATCAAACTGAGACAGAACCTCTTAGAAGACTAAAGATTAACTTTCCCCCTGGAGAAGTATATCTCACTGTGCTTCCAGGGGTTGGAAGTGACATCGACTTTTATAAATAAGGAAACTTGTTGCTGATTTTCTGCTACTTCTATTCGACTGATTATTTTAAGCCTTTAAAGTGCTATTACTTCAGCTTGTGTAGTATCAGTCCAAATAAGCTAAATGCCACCTGCGTTCTACCTGTCTTGTACTTAACCTGAAAAGAGAGAGCTAAAGTCTTGCTGCTGGCTCATAGTTTTCCATCCACAATTTCTGCGGGATCCAGTATAATCTCTAAAATTATGGGTGATTATTTTATGGTAGTCTTTATTGAATTTACTCTTTTTTGAATTGTCTCAGTAACTTAACATAGCACTGGGCCCCAACTACTGCTGATGGGGTACTAGATAAATGAAGAAAATCAACTTCACAATGCACATACATGTTTTTGATCCAGAGGGCAGGGAAGGAAAAAACAGAAGCTTAAGACTTGACCAAACCTCCAAAGTCGGCTCATCAAATTCCCATCCTGATTCCTTTTAAGCAACTCCACCTAACTGGTCTTTCAAGCCCTGCTTTTACATTTCCGGTTACAGGTACCCATAAATAGGCAAGTTACTTATAAAATTCATCCTTGTGTGGAAGGAACTCTTTCCCTCTGTGGCTTCTGCCCATGGATTTTAGCTCCTTGCTACCACACAGACTGTTCTTTCTGTCTGCTCTATAACAAGACCTGAAGTCTAGTTCATTCAATGATTTGACACAGAACCTGGGATCTTGCCTCTACTTCTTTCTAATGGCCTCTTCTCTGTACCCAATCTAATTTTTCTGTATCATTTTTGAAGAATGAGGACCAAAGCTGGAAACAGAACACCTGCTGGGCAGTATAGAATAGAGAGTAATATCACCTCCTCTGTTCTGAAAAATAATAAAGTGAAATTTGTTCTTTGGAAACCACTTAACCTTGACTGAGGATCTGCAAGCTATGACATGTTGGCCAAATATGGGCCACTCTATTTGTTTTTATAAGTAATATTATGTTGGTACACAACCATGCCCATTATTTTACATATTGTCTTTGCCTGCTTTCATGCTATAAGGGAAGAACTGAGTGGCTAGGACAAAAACTGTATGCTTCACAACACCTAAACTATTTAATATCTGTTCTTTAAAATTTTTGCCAATCCCTAGTCTTGATTTGTATTAGGCTCTTTGTCAAAAATGTTATCAATACCAACCTCATGGGTAAAAACAAAAATTAAAATCCAAACTGAGATCAGACAACTGAAATTACTCGCCTAAATTCATACAGATTGAACATGACTGGAGATAGGTATTGAACCTAGGTCCATTGGTTCACAATCCAGTGTTCCTCATGGTCTCCACAATACTCACCACAAGCCACTTCAAGCTAGAACATGGTGTGGTGCTGTGGTTCCATGGTTTATTACTGCCTTAGTTGAGTTTCCACTATCAGTCAATGTTTGCTTATGTCAACTCCTCCTGCTCAGGTCAGTTTTTCTTAGCTAGTCACTTGTTCTACTCCTGGTCACCTTGCCACTGGAGTCACAGTCTCCTTGACCAATGATCAGAATAGGCTTTGTAGAGGAAAAGCCATTCAGGAGCCTTTGTCTAAGGGAGAAGGAGAACCAGTCTGGTTGAACCTCAAGGCCTGATAGGGCAAAAACAACCCCCCCCAATCTGTGTCACACTCTGAAAGGAGAAGCCATTGGTTAACCAATCAGGGAGCCTCCCAGTCACCGTTCCTCATGTCCTTGAATCTGGAAATATTTCTACGGGAAAAAGCATGAGGTAGTGACAGAGAAAGTAAGAAAGGGAGAGAGAATGGGAATGAATATATACTTGATCAGCAAGAAAAAAAAACTTCCTTTGATTTATTCATTTTCTTATTAATTAAACCTGCTTTTTGTAGCTGGGCACTCACTTAGAACCTGGCCTCTAGATGGGCACTGCTGCCCAGATATCCCTGCCCATACACTGAGGGCAGTCTTACCTTAGCACACACAAGCTAGTGGGGCAGTGTGTGTGTGTGTGTTTTGGAGGAGGTTAAAAAAAACAGTTTAGACTGCTATGAGGCATTTCTTCACCCCTGAGTCCCTCTACCTTGCCCACATATTCACCCCTAAAAGTCTCTAGTAATGGAAAACAGGGATTCCCAGGAAGACTAAGAGCAAAGCATTATAGGTGCACATCTACCATATGAACTTTATTACCAGAGAATATCAGAACTCAAGCGGCCCTTAAAGACCATTTTCTTGAACCATCTAATTTTACAGATTAGAAAACTCCTGCTTGAAGAAGAAAAAACATCCACCTAAATTCACATGTTTACATGCACAGAATTGTTGCACTATTCAAGTTGAAAAAGACTTTAAAGTTCATTTGCCTAAATTACAGATGGGAAACTGAGGCACAATCTCCAGGACAGAAATCATGCCTGATTCAATTATGTATCCCCACACCTAATGAAGTGTCTTGAATAGAGCAAAAACTGAAGTGTTTCTTGATATAAAGATGATTCAAATCTTAAGAAAGGATCTGTGACACTATCTTGTTTGCCACTTTCTGTTTTATAGGTTAATAAATAAAGACCTAATGAGGTAAATGTTTTGGCATACACCCAGTAAAAAATAGAGTTGAGACAGGAATCCAGTCATCCTGTTAAGCACTGGACCCAAAGTACGAGAGTTAGTATATGGCATTGCAAAATGAATGTGTTTTTCCTTTGCAGAAATTTTACAATTATATGTTCTTTCCTTCCTCTTTTCCTTCCTTTCCTCTTTTTTTTTTCTTTTTTGAAACACTTTATGAACACCTGACATACATGAAGGAATACAGAAATGCATAAGATCCAGTTCATGCAAACAAGGGGCTCACATTCTTTTGGAGAGATAGATGTGTAAACAGGCATTTATCAAATGCACTCCAGTCAAGAACTGGAAGCAGGAGTTCCAAATCAGAATGGGAGAGCCATGGAATATTTCTCAGAGGGATTGACATTGATATTTCAGTTGGCTCTGGTAGGACAGTATGTTCCCAGGAATATAAAATGGAAAAAGACACTTTAGGTAGAAAGAATAGCATGAGCAAAGATGCAGCATATTTAGAGAACATTGAATAGTAAAGCATGGCTGGCACATAAGATAACATGGGCAGGGGTGGATGGAGGTAGATTTTAAGGGGTAGGAAAATTGAGAGGGCAGATTTTAAAAGCCTTGAAAAACAGGCTAAAGAGTACAGAGTTTAGTTTGAAGGTCAACAGGAAGTTTTTTTTTTAAAGATTTTATTTATTTATTTGACAGAGAGAGATCACAAGCAGATGGAGAGGCAGGCAGAGAGAGAGAGAGGGAAGCAGGCTCCCTGCTGAGCAGAGAGCCCGATGTGGGACTTGATCCCAGGACCCTGAGATCATGACCTGAGCTGAAGGCAGCGGTTTAACCCACTGAGCCACTCAGGTGCCCGGAAGTTTTGAAGTAGGGTACTGATGTAGTCAGTTTTGTGGCATAAATTGATAACTATGAAAGACTACAGGCATCTCTTACCTCTGTCATAAGATACTCTTGATGCCACTTTTGTTTATTCTGCACCAGTTTTTGGTGCTCAAGGTCCTGCTGAACTTAGTAGGCATTAAGAGCAAGAGTCTCGCTATGCTATTAAAAACGTCTTGGACACCTAGAAACTTATCTCCTCTTACAGTCTCCACCTCTAATTGCTTATCAGATTCAAAAGTCTGGGACAGTGAGTTCAACATAGGTATATGGAGATGCACTGGAAAAGTATGGAAGACCTAGTTTCTAATGCTGTTTTGGTCATTTTGTTGTAACCATGAAGGTTCCAAAGCAAATAAAAACTTGACAGAGGGTAAAGTCAGGGCTAATGGAGAAAAAGAGTTTCTCTCAAAGAAGAGAAACTGTATCTAACCAAGGAAGTAATTACACTCTCAGAAAAGAGATTTTGCAATTTCTGCCCAGCAAGATTGTTACAGAACAGTGTCTGTTGTGAATTTCTCATTTTTCTTTTCCTAACAAAGACATTTTATTGTGATTATTTTGTTTCTATATCACTATTGTTTTTAGGGAATGGGCAAGGGACAGGTAACTTGTCATTTAGCTTACAAGTTACTGGACCATGGGGAGCCATATCTGGGGTTGAAGAGAATGACTACAAGGTATTTAGAGATTGTGGACTTTCAGATGGATGCAGTAACTATATGAAACTTCATGTTGTCTCTCTTGAGGATGAGCTGAATGTATTCTATGTGACTGAAGAAGTGTATTTGAGTGTGAAGGGAGTGGACATTGGCAGAGTCTTCTGGTTATCCAAGGATCTCCATTTCCCCCATTTACTCTAAGAAAAAAAACCCTAAATTTTAGGTGGGCATATAACCACATGCTGAGAAACTATATTTCCTAGTGTTCCTGGGAAATTATGATCTTTATATTGCTGAAGAAGAAACAAAGGCTCTGAAAAGTTAAGTGGTTTAACAAAAATAATCTAGTTACTAAGTTGGGATCCAAGATAAGAGCTGTATTAGTGCTGCTCTTTTCTTCATCAATTTTTATTCACAATCACAAGCTAGTTTGGGAAAGTTGGGGGATGGGGTATAGGAATTAATACAAGAGGGAAAGGTGATCTTTCATTTGTGATATACATAATAGTTTTCCAAGTCCAAATTGTTTTTTGTTTTGTTTTAAATTTAAATTCCAGTTAGTTAACATACAGTGTAATATTAGTTTCAAGTGTAGATTTAGTGACTTATAACTTATTATATACAACACCCAACACTTGTCAAAACAAGTGGTTTCCTTAATACCCATCACCCATTTAACTTATCCCCCCACCCACCTCCCCTCCAGGACCCCTGTTCTCTACAGTTAAAAATCTGTTTCCTAGTTTACCTCTCTTTTTCCCCCATGTTCATCTGCTTTTTTTCTTAAATTTCACATATGAGTGAAATCATATGGTATTTGTCTTTCTCTGATAGACCTATTTCACTTAGCATAATACTACCTACCTCCATCCACATCATTGCAAATGGCAAGATTTCATTATTTTTTATGGCTAATATTCCTCAGGGAAATGCAGATGAAAACTACAATGAGATATCACCTCACACCTGGCAGAATGGCTAAAATTAACAACACAAGAAACAATAGGTGTTGGCAAGAATGCAGAGAAAGGAGGATCTTTTTACACTATTGGTGGAATGCAAACTAGTGCAGCCATTCAGGAAAACAATATGGGGGTTCCTCAAAAAGTTAAAAATAAAACTACCCTACAATCAAGCAATTGCATTACTAGATATTTACCCAAAGGGATATGAAAATACTGATTTGAAGGGATTTATGCACCCTGATGTTTATAGCAGCATTATCAAATAGCCAAATTATGGTAATAGCCCAAGAGTCCATTGATGATGAGTGAATAAAGAAGATGTGGTATATAAATACAATGGAATATTACTCATCAAGTCCAAATTGCTTAACTGCTTTCTTTCCAGATAACAATTCTCAGTTATATGTTATGAATCTCAGAGTTTCTTGGCTTTCAAAACGCATTTAATTTTTCTTGTATAGATGGAAACTCTGGGGACTAAAGATGGGGAATGACTTACCCAAGGTTAGAAGGCAGTTTGATTATAATAAGGGCCACAGCAATGTCTAATGTTCTTTATCCTCCAATTTAGTTTCCATTCTTGGAATTCTTAGAGCTGGAAGAGCCATCAAACCATTGAGCTCAGCATTACCAAAACTAGGTTATATAGACTTCATAGGTTTCATGCAAAAAAAAAAAAAGTTTAGATAAGCTTCTGAAATTCTAGATTAAACAAGTGTCTAGACAATATTAAATAGGTTTTCTTTCCAGTTCTGCTATGTTGCCACAGGGAAGTTGCCTAAACTTTCAGCACACTCTTTCCACAATTCTAAAATGGAGCTAATGTACATTGCTGCATGCTGTGTACAACCTCACACCTCTGGCTGCCCCAGCATATAGACTCTAACTGCCACAATGATTCAGGGGACCTAGCATAGGACTAGTGGCCCAACACCAATTTTTCTAACACAGTGGTCCCTCTCCCAAGTACCCTAGTGAGCCACCCCTTCACAGCTGGCTTCCCTGGGTCCCATTAATACCATAGAGAGCAACCACAGGCTACAACAGGTGGAGAGACAATGCAGATGGCAGTACTGAAAGGACAAGTGACTCAGACATAACAGAAGCATGTATGCAACACACAGAGGATAATCTAATGAAGTGCCATGTTCTGATGAACAGGGGACACTGTACTGCAGGACCTCTTTTCCATAGAGTCACTACTTTCAAGAGGAGAAAACACAGCTGACTTTCATAAGAAACAGAAACAGAACAGGCAAAATAAATGAAGAGACAGAAATTTATCCCAAATGAAAGAGCAAGACAAGGCCACGGCCAGAGAATAAGCAAAACAGATATAAGTGACATGAAAGATAGAGAATTTAAAACAATGAACATAAGGATACACACTGGATGTGAGAAAAGAGTGGAGAATCTTAGGGAGAATTTTAACACAGAGACAAAGAATAACATAGCACTGTCATTTGCAAATATTTTCTCCCATTCCATGGGCTGCCTCTGTTTTGTTGACTGTTTCCATTGCTGTGCAGAAGTTTTTTATCTGATGAAGTCCCAAAAGTTCATTTTTACTTTTGTTTACTTTTGCCTTTGGAGACATGTCTTGAAAGATGTTGTTGTGGCCAATGTCAAAGAGATTACTTCCTATGTTCTCCTCTAGGATTTTGATGGATTTCTGTCTCACATTGAGGTATTTCATCCATTTTGAGCTTATCTTAGTAAATGGTGTAAGAAAATGGTTGAGTTTCATTCTTCTACACATAGCTGTCCAATTTTCCCAGAACCATTTATTGAAGAAACTGTCTTTTTCCACTGAATATTTTTTCCTACTTTGTCAAAGATTATTTTACCATAGAGTTGAAGGTCCATATACGGGCTCTCTACTATGTGCCATTGGTCTATTTGTCTGTTTCTGTGCCAGTACCATGCTGTCTTGGTGATCTATAGACTTGGTGATCTACAGATAAAGGTTAATATCCAAGATCTATAAAGAACTCCTCAATCTCAACACCCAACAAAACAGGGAATCATGTAAGAAAATGGGCAGAAGATGAACAGACATTTCTCCAAAGAAGACATACAAATGGCTAACAGACACATGAAAAACTGTTCATCATCATTAACCATCAGGGAGATTCAAATCAAAACCACATTGAGATACCATCTTACACCAGCTAGAATGGCAAAGATTAACAAGACAGGAAACAACAAATGTTAGAGAGGATGTGGAGAAAGGGGAACCCTCTTATACTGTTGGTGGGAATGCAAGTTGGTATAGCCACTTTGGAAAACTGTATGGAGATTCCCCAGAAATTTAAAAATAGAGCTACCCTATGACGCTGCAGTTGCACTACTGGATATTTACCCCAAAGATACAGATGTAATAAAAAGAAGGGTCATATGTACTCCAGTGTTCATAGAAACAATGGCCGCAGTCACCAAACTGTGGAAAGAGCCAAGATGCCCTTCAATAGATGAATGGATAAAGAAGATATGGCCCATATACACAGTGGAATGTTACTCAGCCATCAGAAAGGATGAATACCCAACTTTTGTGCCAACATGGATGGGACTGGAGGAGATTATGCTTAGTAAAATAAGTAAGCAGAGAAAGTCAATTATCATATGGTTTCACATACTTGTGGAACATAAAGAATAACATAGAGGACATTAGGAGAAGGAAAGGAAAATGAATTGGAGGAAATCAGAGTGGGAGATGAACCATGAGAGACTATGGACTCCATGAAACAAACTGAGGGTTTTAGAAGGGAGGGGGGTTGGGGGACAGGTGAGCCTGGTGGTGGTGGATATTAAGGAGGGCATATATTGCATGGAACACTCAGTGTGGTCATAAACAATGAATCTTGGACCACTAAAAAATAAATAAATAAATAAATAAAAAAGAGAAATATAGCAAAGATAAAGGGCTCAATAAATGAAATGCGAAACATGATTGATGGAATGAAGAACAGGAAAGAAGAAGCAGAGAAAGGATTTAGTGGCCTAGAAATTAGAGTAATGGAAAGTAATCAAACTAAATAAAAGAAAGAGAAAATAATTAGGCAAAATGAGAATGGATTTAGAGAAATCAGTGACTCCATCAAATGTAAGAACTCATATTTTAGGAGTCTCAGAAGAAGAAAAGAAAAGGGAGCAGAAAATTTATTTGAAGAAGTTATAGCTGAAAGCTTCCCTAATCTGGGGAAGAAAATAAATATCCAGATCCAGAAGGCACAGAGAACCTCCCCACAAAATCAACACAAGTAGGTCCACACCAAGATACATTATAATTAAATTGGCAAAATATAGTAAAAAGAAAAAAATTAAAAACAGCAAGCCAAAAGAAGTCCTTAACTTCCAAGGGAAAATGCATAAGGCTAGCTGGAGATTTCTCAACAGAGGATTTCCAAGTCAGAAGGGAGTGGCATGATATATTGAAAGTGTTGAAGGGGAAAAATCTGCCAACAAGACTATACAGCAACACTATCATAAAGAATAAAAGGAGAGATAAAGAGTTTCCCAGAGAAATAAAAATTAAAGGGATTATGACCACTGAACCAGAACTGCAAGAAATTGTAAAAGGGACTTTTTTTTCAGTGGAAAGGAGAGACCAAAAATGATAGTATAGATGTAGGAAACACAAAAGTAGTAAAAATAAATACTTCTGTAAAAAATCAGTCAAGGAACTCATAAAAAAGGATATAAAATATGATAATATATACCTAAAATGTGGGGAAGTGAGGAGAAAAGAATGGGTTCAAATGTAAACGACCATCAACTTACTAAAGACTGCTATATGCAGAAGAGTTTATATACAAACATAAGGTAAACATATATCAAAAACAACTAATAGAACTCTACCTCTGAAACTAGTGATATATGTTGGCTAATTGAATTTAAATTTTAAAAACCACTAATAAATACACAAAGAATAAAAACTAGTGATATATTATATGTTGGCTAATTGAATTTAAATTTTAAAAACCACTAATAAATACACAAAGAATAAATAGAAAGAAATTCAATTACATCACTAAAGAAAGTCATCAAAGCATGTAAAAGAGAAAGATAAGAAAAGATCAGAAAAAATCCTTAGAAACAACCCCCAAACAGAAAATGCAATGGCAATAAATACATATCTATCAATAATTACTTTGAGTGGAAATGGTCAAAACACTCCAATCTAAAAACATAGGATGACAGAATGGAAAACAAACAAGCAAACAAATAAACATAAACAAGACCCATCTATCTATATGCTGGTTATAAGAGACCATTTTAGCCCTAAAGACACCTGCAGAGTTACTTATTTATTTTTTTTAATTTTATTTATTTATTTATTTAACAGAGAGAGATTAAGAGGGACAACAAGCAGGGGGAGTAGCAGAGGGAGAGGGAGAAGCAGGCTCCATGCTGAGCAGGGAGCCTAATGTGTGATTTGATCCCAAGACCCTGGGATCATGACAGGAGCTGAAGGCAGATGCCTAACTGAGCTATCCAGAAGCCCCAAAACTTGCAGATTTAAAGTGAGCAGAACATCATAATATAAGTCACAAAATAAATCTCAACAAATTCAAGAAGATAAAAATAATACCAAACACCTTTTCTGACCACAATTTTATGCAATTAGAAGTTAACCACAAAAAAGGGTGGGGGGAATACCATAAATACATGGAGGTTAAACAACATGCTACTAAACAATGAATGGGTGAACCCAGAAATCAAAGAAGCAATTAAAAAATACATGGAAACTTTTGTAGCAACATGGACGGAACTGGAAGAGATTATGCTGAGTGAAATAAGTCAAGCAGAGAGAGTCAATTATCATATGGTTTCACTTATTTGTGGAGCATACCAAATAGTATGGAGGACAAGGGGAGTTAGAAGAAGGGAGTTGAGGGAAATTGGAAGGGGAGGTGAACCATGAGAGACTATGGACTCTGAAAAACAATCTGAGGGGTCTGAAGGGGCAGGGGGGTAGGTTGGGGGAACCAGGTAGTGGGTATTGGAGAGGGCACATATTGCATGGAGCACTGGGTGTGGTGCAAAAACAATGAATACTGTTACGCTGAAAATAAATTTAAAAAAATAAAAAAATACATGGAAACAAATGAAAATGAAAACACAATGGTCCAAGCCCTTAAGGGTGCTGCAAAAGCAGTCTTAAGAGTGAAGTATGTAGCAATACAGGCTTACCTTAAGAAGCAAGAAAAACCTTAAGTAAACAACTTAAACTTACACCTAAGGAGCTAGGAAAAAAAAAAAAAGAAGCCTAAAACCAGATAAAGGGAAATACCAAATTTTATATCAGAAAGTGATGATATAGAAGCAAAACAAAACAAACAATACAACAGAACAATGAAACCAGGAGCTGTTTTTGGGGAAAAAAATCAATAAAATCAGTAAACCCCTAGCCAGCCTCATCAAGAAGACAAGAGAAAGGACCCAAATAAAATCAGAAGTGAGAGAGGAGAAATAACAAACACCACAGGAATACAAACAATTATAAGAGAATATTATTACAAAATATATGCCAACTAATTGGCATATATAGGAAGAAATAGTTAAGTTCCTAGAAACATATTAACTACAAAAACCAAAACAGAAAGAAATAGAAAACTTGAACAGACCAGTAACTTGTAAATAAATTGAATCATTAATCAAAAAACCCCCAACAAACAAAAGTCCAGGACCAGTTGGCTTTACAGGAGAATTCTTCCAAACATTTAAGGAAGACTTAATAACCATTCTTCTCAAAATATTCCAAAATATGGAAAAGGAATGAAAATTTCCAAATTCATTCTAAAAGTCAGCATTACCCTATACCAAAACCGGATAAAAACAATACAAAAAAAAAAAAAAAGGACAACAAGCTGATATCCCCGATGAACATAGATGCAAAATTCTCAACAACATACTAGTAAACCAAATCAACAATACATTTAAAAAAAAAAAGGATTCACCATGATCAAGTCGGATTTATTCCTTGGTTGCAAGAGTGGGTCAATATTTGTAAATCAATCAGTGTGATACATCACATCACTAACAGAAAAAATAAGGATAAAATCTATATGATCATTTCAATAGACACACAAATAGCTTTAGATGGAACATGCCTCAACATAATAAATGTTGTATATGAAAATCTGACAGCTAATATCATCCTCAATGGGGAAAAACGAGCTTTCCCCATAGTGTAAGGAACAAGACAAGGATGTTCACTCTCACCACTTTTATTCAACATGGTACTCCTTCTAGGATGCTTGTAATGCCCCATTTCTTGATACAGCTGCTGATTGCATGCATGTGTTCATTTTGTGAACAGTTTTTAAGCTGTGCTTTGTGCACTTTTTTGTATGTATGTAATGACTCATTTAAGAATCTATTTTTATGATATTGAGGAATTTTCCCTCTATCCCTCCAGTCTGAAGAGTTTTAATTAGGAAAGGATGCTCTATTTTGTCAAATGATTTTTCTGCATCAATTGAGAAGACCATATGGTTCTTGTCTTTCCTTTTGTAATGTGTTCTATCACGTTGATTGATTTGCAAATGTTGAATAATGCTTGCATCCCAGGAATAAATCCTAACGGGCCATGATGGATAATTCTTTTAATGTACTGTTGGATCCTATTGACTAGGACCTTAGTGAGTATTTTGGCATCCATGTTCATCAGGGATATTGGTCTGTAATTCTCCTTTTTGATGGGGTCTTTTCCTGGTTTTGGGACCAAGGTAATGCTGACCTCATAGAATGAGTTTGGAACATTTCCTTCTGTTTCTATTTTTTGAAAGAGCTTCAGTAGAATAGGTATTATTTCTTCATTAAATGTTTGGTAGAATTCCCCTGGGAAGCCATTTGGCCCTGGACTCTAGTTTGGGGGAGGTTTTTGATTAGTGCTTCTATTTTGTTACTGGTTATTAGTCTATTTAGATTGTCTATTCCTTCCTGTTTCAGTCTTAGCAGTTTATAAGTTTATAGGAAGGCATCCATTTCTTCCAGCCTGCTTAATATATTTGCATATAGCTGCTGGTAATAAGTTCTAATAGTTGTTTCTATTTCCTTGGTGTTAGTCATGATATTTCCCCTTTCATTCATGATTTTATTAATTTGGGTCTTTTTTTCTTTTGGCTGAGTCTGGCTAGACATTTATTGATCTTATTAATTCTTTCAAAGAACCAGCTTCTAGTTAGGTTGATCTGTTTTGCTGGTTTTCTGGTTTCTATTTCATTGTTCTCTGTTCTAAACTTTATTATTTCTCTTCTCTTGCTTGATTTAGGTTTTATTTGCTGTTCTTTCTTGAGCTAATTTATGTGTAAGGTTAGCTTGTGCATTTGGGAATTTTCTACTTTATTGAGAGAGACTTGGATGGCTATGTATTTCCACTTTAGGACCACCTTTGCAATATTCCATAGGTTTTGGACTGATGTGCTTTCATTCTCAGTGGTTTCCATGAATTGTTTAAGTTCTTCTTTAATTCCCTGGTTGACTCATCATTCTTTAACAGCATGTTTTTTAACATCCAAGTGCTTCAGTTCCTTCCAAAATTTTTCTTGTGACTGAGTTCCAGTTTCAAATCGTTGTGGTCTGATAACATGCAGGAAATAATCTCAAGCTTTTGTTATTTGTTGAGACCTGATTTGTGACCCAGTATGTGGTCTGTTCTGGAGAAAGTTCTATAAAAAGCCCACAGAAAATATCATTCTCAATGGTGAAAAACTGAGAGCTTTTCCCTTAATGTCAGGAACATGACAAGGGAGGCCACTCTCACCACTATTTTTCAATATAGGACTAGAAGTCCTAACATCAATAATAAGACAGCAAAAAGAAATAAAAGACATTCAATTTGGCAAAGAAGTCAAACTCTCTCTCTCTTCATAGATGACATGATACTTTATGAGGAAAACACAAAAACCTCCACCTCAAAATTATTAGAACTCATAGAGCAATTCAGCAAGGTGGCAGGATACAAAATTAATGCACAGAAATTAGTTGTATTTCTATACATTAACAATGTGACTGAAGAAAGAGAGATTAAGAAATCAATTCCATTCACAATAACACGAAAAACTGTAAGATAACTAGAATTAAGCCTAACCAAGTAAGCAAAGTATCTATACTCTAGAAACTACAGAACACTTATGCAAGAAAATTGAGGAAGACACAAAAAGTTGGAGAAACAGTCCATGCTCATGGATTGAAAGAACACACATTGTTAAAATGTCTATGCTGCCCAGATCAATCTACACTTTCATTGCCATCCCTATTAAAATACCAATGGCATTTTTCAAGGGGCTGGAACAAACAATCCTGAAATTCGTATGGAACCAGGTAAGACCCTGAATCACCAAGGAAATCTTGTAAAAGAAAAAGAAAGCTGGGGACATCACGTTGCCTGACTTCATGCTATATTGTAAATCTGTAATCACCAAGAAAATATGGCATTGGCAAAAAAAAAAAATGATACATCGTTCAATAGAACAGAATAGAGACCCCAGAAATGGATCCTCAACAATATGGTCAGCAAATCTTTGACAAATCCGGAAAGAATATTCAATGGAAAAAAAGACAGTTTCTTCAATAAATGGTGCTGGGAAAATTAGACAATCACATGCAGAAGAATGAAACTCAACCATTCCCTTACACCACACACAAAGATAAATTCAAAGTGGTTGAAAGACCTCAGCATGAGACAGGAATCCACCAAAACCCTAGAGGAGAACATAGGCAGTAAACTCTTTGACATTGGCCACAGCAACTTCTTTCAAGGCATGTCTCCAAAGGCAAAGGAAACAAAGGCAAAAATGAACTTTTAGGACTTCACCAAGATCAAAAGCTTCTGCACAACAAAGTAGACACTCAAAAAAAACAGAGGCAACCCACAGAATGGGAGAAGTTATTTGCAAATGGCATACAGAAAAAGGCTGGTATCCAAGATCTACAAAGAACTTCTCAAACTCAACACCCAAAAAACAAATAATCAAGTGAAAAAATGGGCAGAAGACATGAACAGACATTTTTCCAAGGAAGACATATGAATGGCTAACAGACACATGAAAAAGTGTTCAACATCACTAGCCATCAGGCAAATTCAAATCAAAACCACAATGAGATACCACCTTATACCAGTTAGAATGGTTAAAATTAACAAGACAGAGAACGGCAAATGTTGAGGTGGATGTGGTGAAAGGGGAACCCTCTTACATTGTTGGTAGGGATGCATACTGATACAGCCACTCTGGAAAACAGCATGGAGGTTCCTCAAAAAATTACAAATAGAGCTACCCTATTACCCAGCAATTGCACTACTATGTATCTACCCCAAATATACAGATGTAATGAAAAGAAGGGTTACCTCCACCCCAATGTTCATAGCTGAAATGTCCACAATAGCCAAACTGCAGAAGGAGCTGAGATGTTCTTCAACAGATCAATGGATAAGAAAGATGTGGTTCATATATAGAGTGGAATATTACTCAGCCATCAGGAAGGTTGAATACCCACCATTCGCATTGATATGGATGGAGCTGGAGGGGATTATGCTAAGTGAAGTATGTTAAGCAGAGAAAGACAATTATCATATGGTTTCAGTCATATGTGAAACATAAGAAATAACACGGAATACTGTAGGAGAAGAGAGGAAAACTGAAGGGGAGGAAACCAGTGAGGGAGACAAAACATGAGTGACTATGGATTCCAGGAAACAAACTGAAGGTTTTAGAAGGGGGGGGGGCGGGGGGGCTGGTGGATGAGTTAGCTGGTTGATGGGTACTAAGGGGAACACATGTTGTGCTGAGCACAGGGCATTATATGCAACAAATGAATCACTGAACACTACATCAAAAAGCAATGATGTACTATATGGTGGCTAACTAAACATAATAAAAATAAAAATAAATTAAACAATTAAAAAATCAATTTTAAAATAGTATTTTTCAGACTTTACTATGGTTAATGTGCATTGGAATTTTCTTTTTTTTTTAAAGATTTTATTTATTTATTTATTTGACAGAGAGAGATCACAAGTAGACAGGCAGGCAGAGAGAGAGAGAGAGAGAGGGAAGCAGGTTCTCTGCTGAGCAGAGAACCCGATGCGGGACTCGATCCCAGGACCCTGAGATCATGACCTGAGCTGAAGGCAGCAGCTTAACCCACTGAGCCACCCAGGCGCCCCACATTGGAATTTTCTAATAAAGAAATATAGTACCCCAAACTGGACCAAGAAACAATTTGAGGGGTGCTAGGTACTTAAGGCAAGACAAAATCAGAGAAGATAGAGTTTCTGCCTTCAAGGAGTTTGAAGCTAGGGTGGAAGGCAGAAACATACTCCCTGCTCTGTGCTGGGCTTGTATAGAACTACTACCATGTGAAGTTTGAACCAAGTGCTGGGGCACATAGTGGGGATGGCAAGATGAACTGTAGGCATCGGCAGAGATAAGGATGTCACCAGCCAAAGGAAGGCATTGAAGATGGGTTTAAAATGGTGAAGAATGTTTAATCCTATGAAGGATTAGTGTCAGAATAGAGGGAAATGAGTGATAAAGGGCCCATAGTCATTGCTATTGCTACAGGGGCTGATGGGATAGCTGTCTGGCTCTATGCTTACAGCCACTGATGGCAGGAAAATTTTATTTGGATGTGACCCCTTTAACCTGTTCTAGCTTCTACTACTTATTGTGGTCACTCTTTTATTTATTCAGTGCATACATACTGAACACTTTATCTCTCACCATGTGTTCCTGACTGAAGAGGAAAAAGTAAGAAGAAAAAAATTAATAAAATCCCAGTCACTGACCTCAACAGTCTCACATGATAGGGGAAGAACTTGAATTAAATGGACAGACAATATAATCCCATTGATTTGAGAGAGAAATACAGGGGACTTTGGGAAAGCAGAGGAAGGAGGCATGTACTCCAGCCTTGGGGGTAGGACAAAGCTTTTTTGGAAGAGATGATATCTAATATGACCACTTCTCATTACCTTTGCTGGTACCTTCTGAATCCTATGTCTCCTGTTTAGTCTTCCTAGTTCCACCTTTGTCTTGCATTCAGTCCTTCCTCAGCATCAGAGTGATTCTATTAAAATGTCACTTCAGTGCTTGAAACCCTGAAATGGTATCTCATCTTACGTGGAGTAAAAGTCCAAGTGCCTATACTCTCGTATATAGCCTTGCATGATCTAAGCCCCCTTTTCCTTCTTCTATCTCACATCCCACCACTCTTACACATTATTTCCGAGTATTCTTCGAATGCCCCAGTTGTAATCCTCACTCAAGGCTTTTATATTGGGCTATTATTTCTACTTAGAATGTTTTTTACTCATATGTCTGGCCTGCTTTCCCAATTTATTCAAGGATTTAGTAAAATCTCACCAAGAAGTTCTTCCCTGACTACTCCATCTAAATTTCAACTCTATCCCATATACATAATTCCTATCCCACTTCACTTCATAGCATGTATTACTAAAATACTATATATTTAACTTTTTTTATATTTTGGGGTTATTTCCCCCTATATAATGTAAGCTCTATAATACTACATTTGAGTTTACCATTGTGTCCATAAGTCTGACACATATTAGTTGTCAGGTAATTATTTGTCAAATGATTGAGTAAATGGATGAATGAGTGAATGAATTAGAGAGCTGATAGAAATGGTGATAAGAATCAAACATTACAGGGAACAGTTGGGAAGAGCATCCTAAACATCAGGAACAGAATTTACAAAGGCCTAGAGGTGAAAGAATTAGGTGAACTACAAATAGTTCAGCCTGGCTGGAAAATATTATTGTGAAAGCAAGAGCAGGAGAAATAAAACAGGGGCAAAATCTTGAAGTTTTTCTTTTTTAATAAACATAAAGGTTCCTAAATGCAATGTTGAGCCACTGGAAGGTGAAATTAGACAAGATGAGATTAGTCCTTGTCAATATCTTTAAGCCCTTGACTAGTTTATGCCTTTAACAGATGAGGACATTAATTTCTAGTTATTCAATAAGAAGAAAGACAATGAAAAGACCTACTTTATGCAATTGTCATGAACGTTTAAAAACAAATTAAGTAAATCTCCTAGTCCAGAGTGAGGCTTATATTAGGTGCTTAATAAATGCTTGTTAACTAGGAAGCTCTTCTCTCCAGTTGTATTTTTTTAAATTTTTTTTATTTTTATTTTTTTGTGAAGAAGTCCAGTGCCATAAGTGGAAATAACACAAAAGTTTTATTTTTTTTAATTTAATTTTTTAAATTTATTTTCAGTGTAACAGTATTCATTGTTTTTGCACCTCACCCAGTGCTCACAAAGGTTTTAGAGTTATACACAACTGAGTTCAAATTTCAGCTCTGCTATTTCCTCCTTGTGTGGTTTTGATAAGTCACCTCACTTTGACTCTCAGCTTTCTCCTCTCTCAGAAAGTAATGCAAATATCTTACAACTACCAACTAAGCTCACAGTGTTTTATGTTGAATTAAAAAGTTGGGCTGTGATGTGGTTTTGACAGGAACTTGATGGTGGAAACTAAGATTCGAACTAGGCATAGGTGAAGACACATATGGTCTGTCTTTGGTGGCAATAGCCCCTGTCACCTAAGATCCCAACACAGCCACCACTCACACTTCAGCATCTTTCTCCCCAAACTACAACAACCAAAAGTAAAAAGCAGGGGTTTTAAAACTGATGCACCTAGGAAAAAATACGAATGTGGATTCAGTATCTTAGCCATAAAAAAAATGACAGGCTACTGAAATTAGCATCTCACACATATAGTAAGGTAGTAGTGCTCAAGCCCGTATGTCCATTAGCTTAATCTAAGGGTTTTTAAAAGCATTTGTGTTTGGGCCCCTACCTCCAGAAACACTGATTTACTTGGTCTGGGATTAGGTTTGGGCATCTATATTCCCTCTCCCCTGCTCTGCACAAGTTAAATGTCACATAGGGTGAAAAAATAAACATTAAAGACCTATACTGGACCAGGCATGACCTCACTGAATCTTTATGACAAACTAGCAATGTAAGTATTTTATATATGAGGAAACTGAGGCTTAAAGAGCTAACTTGTTAAACATCACACAGGTTGTTGGTGAAAGAGCCAGAATACTACCTAAAGTCAATATAAGTCCATAGTTTTCCAGTTTTTTATCATAAAGCCTTAGGAGGCCAGCTAGAAGAGGGTTAATGGCTCAGGTAGAACTACTTGAAGTGGGCCTCATTAAATAAATAAAAGTTCTCTGCACTACAGTGTCTTAGAGAATGATTTAGGGCTCAGGGAAAGCTACAGAATGTGGGCCTCATGGAATAAAGAAGATTAACGCACTATAAAGTATTATAGGCATTAAATAATGGTTAAGAACATAGCTATAGACTCTAATAATTGCCTTGTTTCATTTCTCAGTTCTGTCACTGGTTAATTACATGGGCAGGATGATTAATCTACCATTATCTTACCAGTTATTATAATGGCAATAATGATATCAGCTGCACAGAGTTCTGATAAGCATTAACTTATTTAATATTCATAATAAATTTAGAACAGTGCCAACTGTAGAAAAATAGTTATACTAGTTCTTGTAAACAACTTAACTAGAAATATATTTCTAATTTATTTTCTATATATATTTCTAATATATTTCTATATTTCCAAAGTCAGCTCACATTTTCCCCACACACCTGGTCCTGCCACTTTGGAAGGCATGTTTCTGATTAGTATAAGCAAAGCAAAACAGAAGAAATGCCACTAAAAATAATAAATTAAGAAAACACCACACACACACACACACACACACACACACACACACACACACTAAAGGAAACATCAGGCTTGACAAGGCAACCAAGAAAACTGCACTTGAGCAGCTTCACATTTACCAAGTGGAAGTGAATAGGCAGAAAAGGTGGAAGAGGAGTTCTGCGTGGGAGAGAAGGCATAAAACAGAAAAACTCGGCTTGTGAAGAACAAAGCCTGACTGTCACTGAGATTAAAAAAATGAGGTTACTAAAATCATTTATTCCCATACCCTGGTTATCTAAGAGAAGTGAAGTGAGATTAAAGAATTAAAATCACATATAAAAACTATTGGTGTTGAGAATCTTGGCCATATTCATCAGGGATATTTGTCTGAAATTCTCCTTTTTGATGGGTCTTTGCCTAGTTTGGGGATCAGAGTAATGCTGGCTTCATAGAAAGTGTCTGGGAGTTTCCTTCTTTTCCATCTTTTTAATTTTTTGAAACACCTTCAGGAGAATAGGTATTATTTCTTCTTTGAATGTTTGGTAGAATTCCCCAGAGAATCTGTCAGGTCCTTGGCTCTTGTTTTTTGGGAGGTTTTTGATCACTGCTAAAATCTCATTACTAGATATTGGTCTATTCAAGTTGTCAATTTCTTCCTGTTTCAGTGTTGGAAGTTTATAGGTTTCCAGGAATGCATCCATTTTCTTCCAGGTTGCTTAACTTATTGGCAAACAATTGTTGATAATAATTTCTGATGATTGTTTCTATTTCCTTGGTGTTAGTCATGATCTCTTCCCTTTCGTTCATAACTTTATTAATTTGGGTCCTCTCTCTTTTCTTTTGGATTAGTTTGGCCAGTGGTTTATCGATCTTATTGATTCTTTCAAAGAACCAGCTTCTAGTTGCGTTGACATATTCTACTGTATCTCTAGTATCTATCTCATTGATCTCTGCTCAAATCTTGATTAAGATCCTAGCTAATAGGATACAACAACACATTAAAAAGATTATCCACCATGACTAGGTGGGTTATATCCCTGGATGAAAGCGTGGTTCAACATTCACAAATCAATCAGTGCAATAGAACAAATCAATAAGATTAGAGAGAAGAACCACATGGTCCCCTCAACTGATGCAGAAAAAGCATTTGACAAGATACAGCATTCATTCCTGATTAAAATGCTTCAGAGAATAGGGATACAGGGAACATTCCTCAACTTCATAAAATCTATCTATGAAAAAAACCACAGTGAATATCATTCTCAGTGAAGAAAAGCTGACAGCCTTCCCTTTTGAGATCAGGAACACAAGGGTGCCCCCTCTTCCCAATGTTGTTCAACATAGTACTAGAAGACCTAGCAACAGCAATCAGACAACAACAAAAACAACAAATAAAATATACTCAAATTGACAAAGAAGAAGTCAAACTCTCTCTCTTCGCAGATGACGTAATACTTTATATGGAAAACTCAAAAAATTCCACCCCTAAATTACTAGAACTCATACAGCAATTCAGTAATGTGGCAGGATACAAATCAATGTACAGAATTCAGTTGCCTTCTTATACACTAACAATGAAAATATAGAAAGGGAAATTAGAGAATCAGTTCCATTTAATAAAGATAAGATGCCTGGGAATAAACCTAAGCAAAGAGGTAAATGATCTGTACTTGAGAAACTACAGAACGCTCATGAAAAAATTGAAGAAGACACAAAAAGATGGAAAAGCATTCCATGCTCTTGGATCGGAAGAATAAACATTGCTAAAATGTCTATAGTGCCCGGACCAATCTATACTTTCAATGCCATCCTGATGAAAATTCCACGAGGATTTTTCAAAAAGTGTTGAAACAAACAATCCTAAAATTTGTATGGAATGAGAAGAGGCCCCGAATTGCTAAGGAAATGTTGAAAAAGAAAAGCAAAACTGGGGGCATCAAGTTGCTTGATTTCAAGCTTTACTTCAAAGCTGTGATCACCAAGACAGCATGGTACTGGCACAAAAACAGACACATAGACCTGCGTAACAGAGTACAGAACCCAGATATGGACCCACTGCTCTATGGTCAAATAATATTCGATAAAGCAGGGAAAAAAACGTACAGTGGAACAAAGACAGTCTCTTCAGTAAATGGTGCTGGGAAAATTGGACAGCTATGTCTAGAAGAATGAAACTTGACAATTCTCTTACACCATACACAAAGATAAACTTGAAATGGATAAATGTGAGGCAGGAATCTATCAAAACCCTAGAGGAGAACATAGGCAATAACCTCTTTGACATTGGCCACAGCAACTTCTTTTAAGACATATCTCCAAAGGCAAAGGAAACAAAAGTAAAAATGAACTTTTGGGACTTTATAAAGATCAAAAACCTCTGCATTGCAAAGGAAACAGCTAACAAAACAAATACGCAACTCACAGAATGGGAGAAGATACTTGCAAATGACACTAGAGACAAAGGGCTGATATCCAAGATCTATAAAGAACTCTTCAAACTCAACACTCAAAAAACAGGTAATCACATCAAAAAATGGGCAGAAGACATGAACAGACACTTCTGCAAAGAAGACATACAAATGGCTAACAGACATGTAAAAAATGTTCATAATCATTAGCCATCAGGGAGATTCAAATCAAAACCACGTTGAGATACCACCTTACACCAGTTAGAATGGTAAAGTTTAACAAGACAGTAAGCAACAAGTGTTGGAGAGGATGTGGAGAAAGGGGAACCCTCTTACATCGTTGGTAGGAATGCAAATTGGTGCAATCACTTTGGAAAACAATGCGGAGATTCCTTAAGAAATTAAAAATAGAAATTCCTTAAGAAATAAAACTATATGACCCTACAATTGCACAACTGGGTGTTTACCCCAAAGATAGAGATGTAGTGAAAAGAAGGGCCATCTGTACCCCAATGTTCATAGCAGCAATGGCCACAGTCGCCAAACTGTAGGAAGAGCCAAGATGCCCTTCAACAGACAAATGGATAAAGAAGATGTGGTCCATACATACAATGGAATATGACTCAGCCATCAGAAAGGATGAATACCTAACTTTTGCATCAACATGGATGGGACTGGAGGAGATTATGCTAAGTAAAATAAGTAAGCAGGAAAGTCAATTATCATATGGTTTCACTTACTTATGGACCATAAGGATTAACACGGAGGAGATTGGAAGAAGAAGAGGAGAAGTGAGTTAAGGGAAATCGGAGGAGGAGATGAACCATGATAGACTGTTGACTCTGAGAATGAAACTGAGGGTTTTGGAGGGGAAGGCTAGGGGGGTTAGTGAGCCTGGTGGTGGGTATTAAGGAGGGCACGTAATGCATGGAGCACTGGGTGTGGTGCATAAAAAATAAATTTTGGAACACTGAAAAAGAAAATACAATTTTTAAAAAGTAAAAAATTATTGGTGTTTATAATAATAAATGATATTTCCAAAGAGTTTTATGACACAAATCTATTACGCAGTATGTAGTAAACCTTCAGTACATTCGAATTTTACTGTTGCTTCTGTCAATATTTCATTATATAATAGATATGATGTATATGATATATATAAGATATACACAGCTCTTTGTATATTAAACTATACATAGCTCATATATTATATATTAGGGCTATATTTATATCTAATATACAAATATTATTTAATATATTTTATATAAAATTACATATATATTCTTACAGAAGGAAGGGAAATCTTAGAGATGTATAGGGACTTGTTCAAGAGCAGTTAACTGGGGGACAAGGGCTGGAAGCTAGGTCCTCTACCTACCTTCAAATCTCATTCTTTCCACGATAATGTTATCTTATGATATTTTAAAAGACACTGAAACAAACCAAGCATGTACCTGATATTCCTAAAATTTTAACATACAACAGGATTTTCATAGACATTCTATTAGAAACAAAATGTTATCTTGGGCAGAAAATCTTGTAAATACTGGTTTAAACAAACACTTTTCTTCATTAGAAGACTCCACAGAGTCATTAAAATGTGTTGGTTTTTATGAATCTCCAGATAATAACTAGATAACAGAGGTTCTTTCAGACATATTTGATTGTGGAAACTTCTGTTCATGGAAAACTTTTTTTTTTTGTCACCTGGGTCATGTGCTCACCCCTATAAATTTATTTATTTATTTTTAAATCTGGATTTTTAAAAAATTTTTTAAATTTATTTTCAGCATAACAGTATTCATTGTTTTTTTTTTAATTTTATTTTTTTTATAAACATATAATATATTTTTATCCCCAGGGGTACAGGTCTGTGAATCGCCAGGTTTACACACTTCACAGCACTCACCATAGCACATAACCTCCCCAATGTCCATAACCTCACCCTCCCTCTCCCAACCCCCCTCCACCCATCAACACTCAGTTTGTTTTGTGAGATTAAGAGTCACTCATGGTTTGTCTCCCT
>NW_019154165.1:5567812-5571017 GCF_002288905.1 Enhydra lutris kenyoni | reverse complement strand
CTTTGAGAGTATACATATTAACCCCATTTCCCCTCTTTGGGTCTTATAAACCACACAAAATCATTAACGTGTTTCCTTTTCTAGGATATAGTAAATCTTTTTAGCTTGGAAAATTAATTCTCCAAATCCCTGTGTAAAACATCTGAATTTTTCCATCTGTAGGTCTAAAATAGCCATAATTCAAAGGGAAATTTGAAGAATTAGACAACCATTAGAAAAGCAGTTAATACTCAGGAAAAGCTGGTGTAGTTCCAAAGCAGTGTTTTCATTGTAAGCTCCATTTAGGATATTTTGCACAATGTTCAGTTAGTCCTAGTTGTAAATTAGGAGAGGAAACATAATTTACCCCAAAAATAAGTGAGTCCTTTTTTAACAAAGCAGATATATAGTAAAATGTTCCAGAAAAGTTATGGAGGAAGCAGATCTTGGCAAAAAAATATAATAGAGGGAGGTAGCTAAAATCTGTGTTAATTCCATCAGAAGCAGACTTACTTCATTACTTGGATTCTAGTAGGTATTTGGGATCAGGACTGGTGGGGTGGAAAAAAGAGTATATTCTCTACTATAAAAAAATGCATTGAATAAACCCAGTAAGTTTATGCCATATCAGTTGTGGGATATGATAGTATTTGACAGGAGTATCATCATTCCTTCAATAAATAAGCCTTGTCCCCAAATAAGTTCTCCCTTTAAGAAACATTCCATGTCCCCGGAGGAGTCAAGATGGCAGAGAAGTAGCAGGCTGAGACTACTTCAGGTAGCGGGATATCAGCTAGATAGCTTATCTAAAGATTGCAAACACCTACAAATCAAACGGGAGATTGAAGAGAAGAAGAACAGCAATTCTAGAAAGAGAAAATCAACCACTTTCTGAAAGGTAGGACTGGCGGAGAAGTGAATCCAAAGTGACAGGAGATAGACTGCGGGGGGAGGGGCCGGCTCCTGGCAAGTGGCGGAGCAACAGAGCACAAAATCAGGACCTTTAAAAGTCTGTTCCACTGAGGGACATCGCTCCAGAGGCTTAACCGGGGTGAAGCCCATGCGGGGTCAGCATGGCCTCAGATCCCACAGGGTCACAGAAGGATCGGGAGTGTCTGAGAGTCACAGAGCTTACAGGTATGGGAACGGGGAAGCGGGCTACAGAAACAGAGACCAGGAGTGAGATCTAAACTTGGGTTACCTTGAACTGGTCGCAGGTTCGGTCAGATCGGAGCACGGCCAGAGGCCAGGGTGATGGGAGTAATTGGGCGCTGCTCTCTGAGGGCACACAGAGGAGTGGGGCCACGGGCTCTTGGCTCCACTGGGCCAGAGACCCTGAGGCCACCATTTTCACTCCTGTACTCCGGAACTCTACGGAAAGCGCTCAGTGAACAAAAGCTCCCGAAAGCAAACCTGAGCAGACTACTCAGCCTGGCCCCTGGTAAGGGCGGTGCAACTCCACCGGGAGCAAAGACACTTGAGAATCACTACAACAGGACCCTCCCCCAGAAGATCAACAAGAAATCCAGGCAAGACCAAGTTCACCTACCAAGGAGTGCAGTTTCAATACCAAGGAGAACAGCTGAATTTCAGAGGAGGAGAAAGCAAAGCACGGAACTCATGGCTTTCTCCCCATGATTCTTTAGCCTTGCAGTTAATTTAATTTTTTTTTTCTTCTTCAATTTTTTTTCTCTTCTTCTGCTAATTTTTTTTAACTTTTACCCTTTTCTAACGTTATTTAACTAGTTTATCAAAAATATATATATTTTTTCCTTTTTATATTTATTCTTTATTCATTTTCTTCTTTTAATTGTTTCTTTTTTCTTTTCTTTCTGAACCTCTTTTTATCCCCTTTCTCCCCCCTCACGATTTGGGATCTCTTCTGAATGGGTTAAAGCATATTTCCCTGGGGTCTTCGCCACACTTTTAGTATTTTACTTGCTCCTTCATATACGCTTATCTGGACAAAATGACAAGGCGGAAAAATTCACCACAAAAAAAAGAACAAGAGGCAGTACCAAAGGCTAGGGATCTAATCAATACAGACATTGGTAATATGTCAGATCTAGAGTTCAGAATGACGATTCTCAAGGTTCTAGCCGGGCCGAAAAAGGCATGGAAGATATTAGAGAAACCTTCTCGGGAGATATAAAAGCCCTTTCTGGACAAATAAAAGAACAAAAATCTAACCAAGTTGAAATAAAAGAAAAGCTATTAATGAGGTACAATAAAAAATGGAGGCTCTCACTGCTAGGATAAATGAGGCAGAAGAAAGAATTAGCAACATAGAAGACCAAATGACAGAGAATAACGAAGCTGAGCAAAAGAGGGACAAATAGCTACTGGACCATGAGGGGAGAATTCGAGAGATAAGTGACACCATAAGACAAAACAACATTAGAATAATTGGGATTCAAGAAGAAGAAGAGAGAGGGGAGCAGAAGGTATATTGGAGAGAATTATTGGAGAGAATTTCTCCAATATGGCAAAGGGAACAAGCATCAAAATGCAGGAGGCTCAGAGAACCCCCCTCAAAATCAATAAGAATAGGTCCACACCCCGTCACCTAATAGTAAAATTTACAAGTCTTAGTGACAAAGAGAAAATCCTGAAAGCAGCCCAGGAAAAGAAGTCAGTAACATACAATGGTAAAAATATTAGATTGGCAACAGACTTATCCACAGAGACCTGGCAGGCCAGAAAGAGCTGGCATGATACATTCAGAGCACTAAACGAGAAAAACATGCAGCCAAGAATACTATATCCAGCTAGGCTATCATTGAAAATAGAAGGAGAGATTACAAGCTTCCAGGGCAAACAAAAACTGAAAGAATTTACAAATACCAAACCAGCTCTACAGGAAATATTGAAAGGGGTCCTCTAAGCAAAGAGAGAGACTAAAAGTAGTAGATCAGAAAGGAACAGAGACAATATACAATAACAGTCACCTTACAGGCAATACAATGGCACTAAATTCATATCTCTCAATACTTACCCTGAATGTTAATGGGCTAAAAGCCCCAATCAAAAGACACAGGGTATCTGAATGGATAAAAAAACAAAACCCATCTATACGTTGCCTACAAGAAATTCATTTAAAACCCGAAGACACCTCCAGATTTAAAGTGAGGGGGTCGAAAACAATTTGCCATGCTAATGGACATCAGAAGAAATCAGGAGTGGCAATCCTTATATCAGATCAATTAGATTTTAAGCCAAAGACTAT
>NW_019154165.1:5517776-5564812 GCF_002288905.1 Enhydra lutris kenyoni | reverse complement strand
GGAGCCCAATGTGGGACTCGATCCCAGGACGCTGGGATCATGACCCGAGCCGAAGGCAGCTGCTTAACCAACTGAGCCACCCAGGCGTCCCTGTGCAGAAGTTTTTGATAGTTTCCAGGGTTCTAGTGCTCTACTGGATGCAATTTGGGTAACACAAACAAATGTTTTCAGATTTACTAAGGGTAATTGTTAGACTTTTCTGTGTGAACAATATCACTTCTTTCTGGTGGGCCCTAGGAAAGGGATGCCAGAAACTTAAGGATTTGAGGTCTCAAAAAGAAAGGTCAATAATGTGCAAAAGCCCAGGGTCACTCCAAAAGCTGGATCATTGGAGACAAGAAAAGGTGATCGTGAAATAATGCTATGTCAAAACAAGTGAGGTATCCAAAATCCTAGGCAGTTATGGGTAGCAGAGCTTATCAAGAGAAGCAGATCCAGGGGTGGGTTAAGAATGTTTACAGAACCAACATAAACAAAATTTGTCTAATTGTTTTAATTTATTTTTACCTTCTAGCCTGACAGAAATACAGCTGACTCTACTGAAGGGGGGCATCTCCGACTAAGGGAATTTTGGTGTTTGAGGTCTCTACTGGGGAAGATTCAAAGAACATTTGACTGATAGGTGATATAAGAACACAAAATGAGGGGCGCCTGGGTTGCTCAGTGGGTTAAGCCTCTGTCTTCGGCTCAGGACATGATCCCAGGGTCCTGGGATTGAGCCCCACATCGGGCTCTCTGCTCAGCAGGGAGCCTGCTTCCTCCTCTCTCTCTCTCTGCCTGTCTCTCTGCCTACTTGTGCTCTCTGTCTGTCAAATAAATAAAATCTTAAAAAAAAAAAAAAGAACACAAAGTGAGAAAATTGGATAGATGGAATTATGGATTTTTCTTTTACAATTTCTATAACATCTGAAATGCAGTATAAGTGTTTTTGTCAACCCTTTGCTCATATAACCTGGCAGCTAAGTTTTTGGTTATAGATACTACAGGGAACTACTGCAACTACTTCAGCTTCTGCTGTGGCTTGGTTCAGGTTCACATGGTTTCTTACCTGGATTCCTAACTAATGTTTTTGATGTTTACTTACCTTTCACAAATGCATACATTACACTTCTACCAGGGTATGTTTGTCCATCATAGATTTTATTATAATATTCATCATTGCTCTCAAGGTTTCTTGGCATGCATTTCGAGTATCTCATTTATCTGGATTTCATCTTCTTCCAGGTATCTTTTTACTACATCTTATTGTGGCTTTTAACTTTAACATTTTTTTAGAGAGAGAGAAGGAGCAGTGAGGGGCAGAGTGAGAGAAAGAATCTCATTCAGGCTCCATGCCCATGTGGAGCCTGATGTGGGGCTTGATCTCACAATCCTGTGATTGTGACCTGAGCCTAAATCAAGAGTCAGTTGCTTTTCCTTTTCTTCTCCTAATGTCCTCCGTGTTATTCCTTTTGCTCCACAAATTAGTGAAGCCATACGATAATTGACTTTCTCTGCTTGACTTATTTCACTCAGCATAATCTTCTCCTGTCCTATCCATGTTGATGCAAAAGTTGAGTATTCATCATTTCTTATGACCGAGTAGTATTCCATTGTATTTTTGGAGCCTGATGGTGGGTATCAAGGAGAGCACATATTGCATAGAGCACTGGGTGTTAAATGTAAACAATGGATCCTGGATCACCACATCAAAAACTAATGATGTACTGTATGGTGACTAACTTAACACAATAAAAATTTAAAAATAAAAAAAAGAGTCAGTTGCTTAACCAAATGAGCCACCCAGGCACCGCTTAACTTTAGTATTTCTATTTGATTTGTGCCTTTGTTTAAGTTCTCCAAATGGCCCTACCTCACCATAGTCTGAACTGCCTATTGTTACTTGAAAACTTCTGCTCATCCTTCAAGTGATCCCTGTGTCCTTTCTGAAACAGTCACTCAAACTCCTCTTTTCTTTTCTTCCACTCTATCTGGGCTGTGTTGTCCCAAATCTTCATCTTTACACTTATCACACTGTATGAAGTATTTTCTGTCTGTGTATTTTTCTTATTCATTATAATGTCTTCTTCGCTGGTCTGAAATTGGAGACATAGGTGGATGACTTGAGCCAGTAGGAAGACTTTCTCTTGCTCATTCCTCTTGGAATCAGCATCTACTATCACCTAGATTACTATAAGTTAGTTTTAATTTAATCAACACTTTATGCATCTAAAAGACCATCAAATTTCTTCTTTTTAGAGGGAGACAGGATGATAAATTTTGCAGCAAGCAGAACATTGTGTTCATCAGAATTCTAAGGAGGTTAAGAAAGTCAGACTGGTCTAGCAGGTCTACTCCCAGAGACAGGAACAATCAGAGTGAAAGTGATAGATGTAGGTTTCCCAGGAGTTTGTGTCTGGTAGAGAAGGTCTTGTTTCAGATCTATAAACCTGCTGACAAAGGGCCAAACCAACACAGAATTTATGGTACATGAGTGGAGAGAGTAATGAATTTCAGGGATAATTTCTCATCTATATTTTAAGACTAAATACAAAATATTTAACACATATCCATATATAAAATATGATCTATACTTATATAAATATAAATATTATATACTTACGTAAATAGGGATTAAGATATTCTTATATAAAATGTGACTATTTAAGAAGTATACATTGTATTTTTTGAAAATCCATAATTGATTTCAGTTTTCCTGGAAAATGACTGCCTATTTTTGAAATGCCTCTAGGTAACACCAAAGAGAATTTCAAGCACATTATGAAGGTATATTTTAAGGTGGACTATCCTGAATCTGTCCTCAATATTTGGTGAAAATCTGGCTAACAATTTTTCCCAAATGTAGTTGCCAACACAGTTTAAAATTTCTTCTGATTTATATAGATTTAATCCTCACAAGAACCAATAAAAATACTTATATCATCTGTTTTTCACATGTGAAGGAACTCAGACCCAGAGAAGCGAAAGGACAGAATTTGAAACCTGGTATATTTGAATTCTTTATCAATGATCTTTCAATGGCAACTTGTTGTATCTTTAAGTATATTTGTCAATTTTTGTCTCATGCTGCACAGTATTTCCATGGACCTTTTTTTTTCTTTTTCAAAGCTTAGCTGCTTGAAAATATTACTCAGTCATAATCTTTTTCTGTGTTGTCTCTCATTTCCCTATTGAATTAGATATAACTTGTTCCATGTAAACATCAATATGTTGATGTCTACTATTATGGCTCCAGTCTTCAGTTTTCTAGACTTTTTAGAAGGCTGGGATTGTTAGAACCTAAAAGAAAATTTCCCCCGAACCCTGCTTCTGGATGTGGAATTTGCCACTTTAGGTATTCTGGGTTTTCAGAGAAAATTATTTTATTTCTTTCCATGCTCTGACTCCTGTCTTTTCCCCACCCAATACTTAGCTTTATCCCCATTATCACCCTCAAATTACTGTAGAAGAATCTCAGACACAAGAGTATTTAGTTCATACTTCTTAGCATGCAAAGGCTTTCATAATTTGTTTCAAGTTTATCTGACTAACCTCATTTTCCACCACTCCTTCCCTCCACACACCCTACCCTTCAACCATATTGAACTTATTTTTCTCAAAACATACCAATTCTTCTCATTCATCTGCCAGGATGGTTGTGTCTGGTAGACCAAAGAAAGAATGCTGTGTCTTTCCTTCTTATGTGAACTATTACTCATCATTCAAAGCCCAACTCAAATATTGATCCCTCTACCTCCAGTCTCTCCTTCTGCACTCCATCATGTATTACAGATCTGCATTCCCTTGTATGCAACTCCTGGGTCAAGTTTATTTTAGAGTTTAGTGTTTTTTTTTTATGATTTTGTGCTCTGGTGTTTTTATTTTTATTTTGTTTTATTTTTTCAGTGTTCCAAGGTTCATTGTTTATGCATCACACCATGTTCCATACAATATGTGCCCTCTAAAACCCACCACCAGGCTCACCCTATATGCTGTTTTCCCATACCCCAACATAAAGGTTGCATAATAAACAATGAAGCCACCATGTTACATTTCTAAAATTTAAAACACTAAAGAGCCTGAATTTTTTTGTTTCTTTTACTAACCAGAATCATGCTGTTTGTATTACTCCTTGTTGTGCTTGTTGGAGATGATGTCAACCTAGCACACTCCTTTTATCCATTATGTATTCTACACAATTAATGTCACTGTTTGGGTTGCTTCATTCTGCTGTTATAATTATGCCCACTTTTGTACACAAACTTGAGCACAGGGGTCGGATTTTGAGAGGAAGAATGTCAGTTTGAGTTCTTGTCCATCTGAGGTGAAGATATGTTGACTTGGCATTGAGCAGATAGCAGACTATACATGCTGACTTGGGGAGGAGGGAGACTGGATTATGAATTTGGGACCCACAGGCTGATGGCATTATGTATTATAAGGATGTGGCAGGTTTTGCTTTTAACTTTTTTGCTTTTGTTTTTGTTTTCGTTTTTTTTCTGAGAAACTATATCTCTCCTTCTATTCTATACAAAGGCCTTGGTGGATAGAGTATTCTTGGCTGTGGATTTTTCTTTTCAGCACTTGGAATTTGTCATGCCACTCTCTTCTGGCCTGCAAAGTTTCCGCTGAAAAACCTACTGATAGCCTTATGGGGATTCCCTTGTATTTCACTGCTTTCCTTTCTCTTGCTGCTTTTAAAATGCTCTCTTTATCACTGCTTTTGGATATCTTATTCACTTTGTGTCTTGGTGAAGACTTCTTTACGTTGGTTTTGTTGGGGACTCTCTGTGTGCCTCTTGGATCCAAATTTCTCTTTCTTTCTCCAGATTAAGTAAGTTTTTAGCTAATATTTCTTCAGAAAAATCATCTGCCCCTTTTCTTGCTCTTCTCCTTTGGGATCTCTATCATGCAACAGTTATGCTTCACAGTGTTGCTGAGTTCCCTGTGTCTATTCTCATTTTGGGTATTTTCCCCCCTCTCATCTGCTCAGCTTGATTACTTTCCATTACTCTGTCCTCCAGGTCATTGATCCATTTTTCTACTTCCTTTTGTTTGCTATTTATTCCAGGTGGCCTATTTTTATTTCCATTTAGTGAGTCCAATATCTCTAATTGGTTCTTTTTTATGTTTCTTTTCTCTTGGTGGGGGTTCTCCTGGAGGTCCTGCACTCTTTTCTCAACTCTAGAATTATCTTTATGAGTATTACTTTAAATTTGCTATCAGACATATTACTTATCTCCATTTTGTTTAGGTTTCTTGCTCTGATTTTTTTCCCACTCTTCTATTTGGGACATATTCCTCTGTCTCCTCCTTTTGTCCATTGTTGTGTCTGTTTCTATATGTTAGGAAATTCAGCTATGTCTCCTGCACTTGAAAGTAGTGGCTTTTTGAAGAAGAGGTCCTGCAGTGCAATGTCTCCTTTTCAACAGAAAATGGTGCTTCAGGGATTTCTCCTATGTGTGTTGCTACAGGTGTATCCTACCATAGTGACAGAGCTGTGTTTGTTTTCAGCCCAGACTGAGATGGCTCTCTTAATGTTTTGGGCAGTCTTGTACCTGTGGTGTTGCCCTAGGCTTGAGTGGAGTCAGAGCAGAAGTATACCAGAGACAAAGTAGCACCAAGCTGCAGGAACTTACCCTGTGTTGTCTCCTGAGAAGATTTTGTTGGGTGGGACCTGCAGTCAGACCAGCTGCCTGCCTTCAGTCCACTGCTTGGGTCACAGTCAGACTGGTATGTGGTTATCTTCTCCTCTCCCTGAAGCAGGACTCGTTTTGGAGTGGTGCTGACCCTTGTCAGGGCTGTGCACACACTGCCAGGCTTGCGGCACTGCTTTGATGGGATCAAGAGTGATTGGAGGGGGTGGATCTGCTTTGTTGTAGCCTCTTGTCTACATAGGCTATGGAGTCTGTTACGTCAGTTTTCAGGTTATTTTCTGGGTTATTTATGCTGATGAGGGTGTTCTCTAGGCAGCCATGTGTCAAGAGGTGAGCCCAGGGTCCTCCTACTGTGTCATCTTCCCATCCGTCTCTGTATAGCCATAATTTGAACTCAGATTTTCTGACATTCAATCCAAGGTTTTCTAACTGACACAGACCAGAAGTCAATTTGTTTGGAATCTAAGTTTTGCTCAAATATAGACCCCAGACATTCATCCAACAAGTATTTTCTGAGCATCTACTGTGTATCAGACACAATTTTAGTTACTGGGGATAGAATGGTGGCCAAAACAAAGTCTTTGCCTTCACAAAGACTGTATTCTAGTGGATGGTGATACAATAAATAAGTGAATATAAAGTATGTATGTTAGTGGTAAATTTGATTAAGAAAAATAAGAAGTGCTAGTAGCGGTGTTATGTTTCAATTTTAAGTAGAGTGGTCAAAAAATCAACTAGAAAGAAGTGATTAAGCAAATATTTGAAGGAAGTGAGATAATGAGCCATGTAGATATTTGGAGAAGGAACCTAGTACTGATGTGGGAACATGTCTGGTGTGTTTGAGAAATGGACAGAAAGCCAGGAAGAGAGGAGTAAGAGGGAAAGTAGCAGGAGATAAAGTCAGAAAAGTAAGGGGGTAGTAGATGTAGATAGTGTAGGACTTTTTGGCTGTTGTTCTGAGTGCGGTGGTAGGTCATTAGAAGATGTCTTTGTAAGAGAATGTGTAGGCAGGACGAATCATCATGTAGGTGGCCATTCAGGATCTATCACATCACTGGAAACAATGATAACCTACCTTCTCACTTTCTAGCATGCTTCATTACCTCTCTTCCAGTGTTAGCAGAATGCTGCCACCCAGAAACAGTCAGCCTGGTTCTCTTACTCCCATCACCCAGAGCTTGACACCTGGTGACACTGGAAGATATCCACTTAGCAGTCAGGAAGACACAAGCAGATGATAGCAATCTGATAGCAGGCAGCAGATTTTAAAGAAGTGAGCTAGTGAAAAGAAAGGATGACTGTCATGTTCATAAAATGGGGGACTTTATGAGGGAAAAGGTGCTAATTTTCATCCCAGTTGGTGTTCAGTGACTGCAGATGGAGATTGTGCTTGTGCCAGAGAGCTGCCAGCATAGAGGAAAGAGGCAGCAAAGAGGTAAATTACAGAGCCAGGGGTCTTTCTGTAGGTACCCTTTGCTCTGGGGAGTTTTGCAGGATCAGAACAAAGAAATTCTTGAGATCTGTTGGCACAAGTATCACTTTGGAAATATTGGCATATTTGCATCTCATTTGTACCAATACGTTTTATAAGTTCCAGAACTGGTGGTGATGATCTGCTCTGAGAAATGTAGAAAATGGAGCCCACTGCCTGGCACAGTAAGACTTAGCTTATATCATTGCTGTCATTCCTTTTGTTATTAGAGCTAAAAATAATCAGTAAAAAATCATATAAGGCTACTGATTTTCAAATTTTGTTTTTTTGCTTCGAGGAGGGGGTGGTTATAAGACTTTTGTGTTACGTATAAATATTACAAAAGTCCAAAAATATGTATGGAAATATGTGATTTTTATTGACACAAATTTATTCTGTAAATTCAAATTTATATGTCTATGTATTACAAAATCTACCAATGACAATTAGTTTCTTTTGGTGAGCAGACTGAGCATATAATAATTTGATTATGTGATGCTTTTTAATGGTTCATTTGTTATCAGTTTTATTAATTTATGTGTGTTGTTTTCATTAGTTTTTCTTAATAGCTGAAAACATAAAAGTACATATTTTATTTTATTTCATTTTCTTAATTTAATTTTTTTTAGTGTTCCAAGATTCATTGTTTATATAACACACTGCTCTATGCAATACATGCCCTCCTTAAAACCCACCACCAGGCTTAGACATCCCCTCATCCCTCCCCTCTAAAACCCTCAACTTGTTTCTCAGAGTCTACAGTCTCTCATGGTTGATCTCCTCCTCCAATTCCCCCAATTCACTTTTCCTATCCTTTTCCTAATGTCCTCTATGTTATTCCTTATGTTCCACAAGTAAGTGAAACCATGTGATAATTTACTTTGTCTGTTTGACTTACTTCACTCAGTATAATCTCCCCCAATCCCGTCCATGTGGATACAAAAGTTGGGTGTTCATCCTTTCTGATGGTTGAGTAATATTCCATTGTATATACAGATCCATCTTCTTTATCCATTCCTCTGTTGAAGGGCATCTTGGCTCTTCCTACGGTTTGGGGATTGTGGACATCGTTGCTATAAACATTGAGTAGATATGGCCCTTCTTTTCCTTTTTTAAAATTTTTATTTATTTATTTTTAATTTCTTTTCAGTGTTCCAGAATTCATTGTTTGTGTATCACACCCAGGGCTCCACGCAATACATGCCCTCCATAATACCCACCACCAGACTCACCAACCTCCCACACCTCTCCTGTCCAAAACCTTCAGTTTGTTTCTCAGAGTCCACAGTCTCTCATGGTTCATCTCCTCCCCAGTTCCCCCATCTCACTTCTCCTCTCCATGTCCCCATGTCCTCCGTGTTATTTCTTATGCTTCACAAATATACAAAACCTTACAATAATTAACTCTGCTTGACTTATTTCACTCAGCATAATCTCTTCCAGTTCCATCCATGTTGATACAACAGTTGGGTATTCATTCTTTCTGATGGAGGCATAATACTCCATAGTATATATGGACCACATCTTCCTTATCCATTCATCTGTTGGAGGGCATCTTGGTTCTTTCCACAGATTTGCAATTGTGGCCATTGCTGCTATGAACATTGGGGTACAGATGGCCCTTCTTTTCACTATGTCTGTATCTTTGGGGTAAATACTCAGTAGTGCAATTGCAGGGTCATAAGGTAGTTCTATTTTTAATTTCTTAAGGAATCTCCATATTGTTTTCCAAAATGGCTGCACCAACTTGCATTCCTAACAACAGTCTAAGAGGGTTCCCCTTTCTCCACATCCTCTCCAACATATGTTGTTTACTGTCTTGTTAATTTTGGCCATTCTAACTGGTGTAAGGTGGCCCTTCTTTTCATTACATCTGTGTCTTTGGTATAAATACCCAGCAGTGCAATTGCAGTGTCATAGGGTAGTGCTTTTTAAAAAAAAAATTTGAGGAATCTGCAGTTTTCCAAAGTGGCTGCATGAACTTGCACTCCCACCAACAGTGTAGGAGGGTTACCCTTGCTCCACAGCCTCTCCAACATTTGTTTTCTCATGTCTTGTTAATCTTTGCCATTCTAACTGTTGTAAAGTGATATTTCAGTGTGGTTTTGATTTGAATTTCCCTGATGGCTAATGATGAGGAACATTTTTTTCATGTGTCTGTTAGCCATTTGTATGTCGTCTTTGGAGAAGTGTCTGTTCATGTCTTCTGCCCTTTTTTTGACATGATTATCTGGTTTTTGGGTATTGAATTTGAGGAGTTCTTTATAGGTCTTGGATATCAGCCCTTTGTCTGTTGTGTCATTTGTGGATATCTTCTCCCTCACCATAGGTTCCTTCTTTATTTTGCTAACCGTTTCCTTTGCTATGCAGAAGCTTTTGATCTTGATGAAGTCCCAAAAGTTCATTTTTGCTTTTGTTCCCTTTGCCTTTGGAGACATGTCTTGACAGAAGTTGCTGTGGTCAATGTCAAAGAGGTTACTGCCTATGTTCTCCTCTAGGATTTTGATGGATTCCTGTCTCATATTGAGGTATTTCATCCATTTTGAGTTTCTCTTTGTGTATGGTGTAGGACAATGGTCAAGTTTCATTCTTTATATATAGCTGTCCAATTTTCCCAGCACCATTTATTGAAGAGACTATCTTTTTTTCCACTGGATATTTTTTCCTGCTTTTTGGAGATTATTTGACCACAGAGTTGAGGGTCCATATATGGGCTCTCTATTGTGTGCCATTGGTCAATGCGTCTGTTTTTTTTTGTCAGTGTCACGTTGTCTTGGTGATAACAGCTTTGTAATAAAGCTTGAAATCAGGCAATGTGATGCCCCCACCTTTTTTTTTTCTTTTTCAACATTTCCTTCATGATTTGGTGACTTTGAAAGAATTAATAAGATCGATAGACCACTGGCCAAATTAATCCAAAAGAAAAGAGAGAGGACCCAAATTAATAAAATTATGAGTGAAAGGGGAGAGATCACGACTAACACCAAGGAAATAGAAACAATAATCAGAAATTATTATCAACAATTGTTTGCCAATAAGTTAAGCAACCTAGAAGAAAATGGATGCATTCCAGGAATCCTATAAACTTCCAACACTGAGACAGGAAGAAATTGACAACATGAATAGACCAATATCTAGTAAAGAGATTGAAGGAGTGATCAAAATTTTCCCCAAAAACAAGATCCCAGGACCTGATGGATTCCCTGGGGAATTCTACCAAACATTCAAAGAAGAAATAGTACCTATTCTCCTGAAGCTGTTTCAAAAAAATTGAAACAGAGGGAAAACTTCCAGACTCTTTCTATGAAGCCAGCAATACTCTGATCCCCAAACCAAGCAAAGACCCCATCAAATATGAGAATTTCAGACCAATATCTCTGATGATATGGATACTAAGATTCTCAACCAGATCCTAGCTAATAAAACCCAACAGTACATTAAAAGTTTGTCCACCATGACCAGGTGAGAGTTGTCCCCGGGATGCAAGGGTGGTAACATTTACAAATTGATCAATGTGATAGAACAAATCAATTAGAGAAGAGAGAAAATCACATTGTCCTCTCAATTGATGTGGAAAAAAATGACAAAATACAGCACCCTTTCCTGATTAAAACTCTTCAAAGTATAAGTATAGAGGGAACATTCTTCAACTTCATAAAATCCATCTATGAAAAACCCAGAGCGAATATCATTCTCAGTGGGGAAAAGCTAACAGCCTTCCCTTTGAGATCAGGAATACGACAAGGATGCCCACCCTCACCACTGTTGTTCATCATAGTACTAGAAGTCCTAACAACAGTGATCAGACAACAAAAAGAAATTAAAGGTATTCAAATTGGTAAAGAAGTCAAACTCTCTCTCTTCACAGATAACATGATACTTTATCTGGAAAACACCAAAGACTCCACCCCAAATTACTGGAACTCATACAGCAATTCAGTAATGTGGCAGGATACAAAATCAATGAACAGAAATCTGTTGCTTTCTTATACACTAACAATGAAAATATAGAAAAGGAAATTATAGAATTGATCTAATCTACCTAATCCAAGGTACCTTGGAATAAACCTACCCAATGATGTAACAATCTGTACTCAAGAAACTACAGAACACTTATGAAAGAATTTGAAGAAGTCACAAAAAGATTGAAAAACCTTCTATGCTCCTGGATCGGAAGAATAAACATTGTAAAATGTCTATATTGGGGGTGCCTGGGAGGCTCAGTGGGTTAAGCGTCTGCCTTCAGCTCAGGTCATGATCTCAGGCTGTTGGGATCAAGCCCCACATCAGGCTTTCTGCTTAGTGGGGACCCCGCTCCCCCCCTTCCCTGCCTGCCTCTCTGCCTACTTGTGATCTCTGTCTGTCAAATAAATAAATAAAATCTTTTTTAAAATGTCTACATTGCACAGAGTAATCTATACGTTCAGTGCCATTGCAATCAAAATTCCACCAGCATTTTTCAAAGTGCTGGAACAAACAATCCTGTAATTTGTATGGAACCAGAAAACCAGTACATATTTTAAAAAGGAATTCTGAACAAACTATTTGCAAAGCTCTTGAAATATTTCTTGCATATAAAGCTTTAATAAACACATTTTACAAACCACAAATACAGAAGAAGGCTTAAAACTGTACTCCTTAAAGAGAGAAGAAAACAGTGGCAGAGTAGGAGGAACCTAGGGTCAGCTCATCCCACGAACACAACTAGGTAACCATCAAATCATCTCTAACCCCAGAAATTGACCTAAAAACAGAAAGAATAAATTCCACAACTAATGAGAGAAGAGGAGACCATACTGAAGATGGTTGGAAGTCCAGGGC
Source organism: Enhydra lutris kenyoni (assembly GCF_002288905.1). Taxonomy (NCBI): domain Eukaryota; kingdom Metazoa; phylum Chordata; class Mammalia; order Carnivora; family Mustelidae; genus Enhydra; species Enhydra lutris. The sequence continues at coordinate 5,552,884 of NW_019154165.1, read as the reverse complement.
ATGGTTTAGGAGAGAAATGGATGCTGGATGCTGGGGAGGGAAGGGAGTCATAGTAAAGGAGAATAGTGAGAGAGATAGGAGCACACAGGGGAACACAGAAGGAGAACATTTCCCCAAAGCCACTGACTTGGAAAACAAGAGGGGCTGAATTTCATTAGTTCTTGCAACCAGTAAAGCTAAAGCCTAGAACCAGTGGGCTTGTCTGGGTTAGGCTGCACTGTTCCTAGAGAGAAGGAATGCAAACGATTAGGGGAAGACAATTTGTGGAAACAGTGATCTGAAGAGAGCCTGGGGCACACAATGGGGAGATTATTTGTTCTTTTCAGAGCATGTCCAAGAGAGGCAGTATTCACAGAGATACCTCTTTGGGAACAAAGGAGATGGTTGGTGCCATTTCCCTCCCTTGCCCCTCAGTATAAACAGAGACACCTGATGGAAGCTGTGCAGAACATATACTGGCCACCTGACATGCTTACACCAAACCCCACCTCATGCACTCCAGTGGGACTTTCTTTCTCAGACACCTCTGACTGAGTCCCAGCACGTCTGGTTCCACCCCAGAACACCAGAACAAACCCCTCCCCATATTGCGTCTCCTGACGAGAGAGTTTTTCAGGGCCTCTGTTCTGATAGATGTGGTGTTACATCTCATTTTACAAGCTGACAAGAGCACACCTAGTTAAATCTCACTGCATTTAGGCCAAGGATCAAACACTGCCCACAGCAGTATATGGCTGGTCTGAAGTATAGAGCAGCCAAAACACAATAGCAGAGAACAACACATTGGAGACACTCTGAAATGAAAGTCCTTGACCACTGCATGGCCTCTTCATAAGGCTGTCACTGTCAAGAGCAGGAAACATAACTGGCTTTACTAACACAGAGAAGAAGACAGAGACTTAGACAAAATGCAAAGATTGAGGAATTTATCCAAAATGAAAGAAAAAGATAAGGTCACAGCCAGAGGTAAAGCAAATGAGATATATGTAACAGGCTTGATAAAGAATTTAAAACAACAGGCATAAGTATACTCACTGCATTTGAGTAAAGAATAGAAGATATCAATGAGACCCTTAACACAGAGATCGAAGAGTTAAAAAAGAATCAGAGTTGAATAGTGCAATAGAGTTTAGAAGCATACTTGCAGTGAACAGGAGTCTGGAAGAGGCAGAGAAATAAATTAGTGACCTAGAAGACAAAGAAATGGACAAAGTACTGAAGCTATAAAAAAGAGAGAGAAAAAAGAATTATGAAACTTGAGAATAGATTAGGGTACTCAGTGACTCCATCATACATACTAATAGTTGTATTATGGAGGTCCCAGAAGAAAAGAGAGAAAAGGGGCAGAAAAATTATTTGAAGAAATAAAAGCAGAAAATATTTCTAATCTGGGGAAGAAAATAAACATCTAAACCCAGGAGGCACAGAGAACTTTCATCAAAATCAACAGAAGTAGGAAAACACCAAGACATATTATAATAAATTTCCAAAATATAATGATAAAGAGAAAATCTTAAAGGCAGTAAGATAAAAGTTCTTACCTTAAAAGGGAAAACCCATAAGACTAGCTGCAAGTTTCTCAAAAGAAACTTGCTAAGTGAGAAGGAAGTGTCATGATATATTCAAAGTCCCAAATGGGAAAATTCTGCAGCCAAAAATACTTTATCCAGCAAGGCTATGATTCAAAATAGGAGAGATAAAGAATTTTCAAGACAACAAAAACTAAAAGAGTTCGTGACCACTAATCCAGTCCTTCAAGAAATATTAAAGGGAACACTTTGAGTGGAAGGAAAGACCAAAACTGACAAAACAAGAAATAATCAGAGAAAATCTTCAGAAACAAGGACAAAATAAGTAGCAAAATGTCATTAAGTACATATGTATCCAAAATTACTGTGAAAATAAATGTACTAACTGCTCTAATCAAAACACATAGGGTAATAGAATGGATAATTAAACAAGAACCATCTAAATGTTTCCTACAAAGAACACGTTTTAGACCTAAAGTCACCTGCAGACTGAAAGTAATGGAAGGAGAAGGGCAACTGGGTTGTTCATTCAGTCAAATGTCTGCCTTCAGCTCAGGTCATGATCCTGGGGTTCTGGGATTGAGCCCTGCATAAGGGTCCCTGCTTAGCGAGGAGTTGACTTCTCCCTCTCCCTCTGCTATTTTCCCTGCTTATGCTCTCTTTCTCTGTGTCTAATAAATAAATAAAATATTTTTTAAAAAGAAAGTAAGTGGATGGAGACACATCTATCATGCAAAGGGATGGCAAAAGAAAGCTGGAGTAACAATACTTATATCAGACAAACTAGATTATAAAACAAAACTTATATCAGACAAACTAGATTATAAAACAAAGACTATAATAGGAGACCAAGGAGGGAATTATATAATCATGAAGGAAACAATCCAATACTAAAGTCTAACAATTGTAAATATTTAGGCACCTGATTATATAAAACTTCAGTAACAAATGCAAGGGAACTAACTGAAAATAATACAATAATAGTAGGGTACTTTAACACCCCACTTACATTGATGGATAGACAATCTAAATAGAAAATAAACAAGGAAACAATATCTTTAAATGGCACCCTGGAACAGATGGACTTAGCAGATATATTCAGAACATTCCATCCTAAAAGAGCAGAATGTACATTATTTCCAGGTGCACATGGAACGTTTTCCAAAATATATCACATAATATGTCAAAAAATGGGCCTCAACAGGTACAAAAAGATTGAATTCATACCATACACCTATTCTAAGCACAACATGATGCCACTAGAAGTTTACTTTTAGTAAACTTCTACAAGAAAATGTTTGGAAATACCACAATTACATGGAATTTAAACAACATGCTACTAAACAATAAATAGATCAATCAGGAAATCAAAGAAGAAATAACATTTTACATACAAAACAAATGAAAATGAAAAACAACAGTACAATACCTTTGGGAAACAGCAAAAGTTGTCTTAAGAAGGAAGTATAGAACAATACAGGTCTAACTCAAGCAGCAAGAAGAATGTCAAGTAAACAACTAAACCTTACATGCAAGGCTAGAAAAAAAAAGCAAACAAAACCAAAAACCAGCAGAAGGAAGAAATACTAAAAATTACAGCAGAAATAAATTATATAGAAACTGAAAAACAATAGAACAGATCAATGAAACCAGGAGCTGTTTTTTGGGGGAAAAAAATTGATAAACCACTAGCCAGATGCATCAGAAAGAAAGGGAAAGTAAATAAATAAATAAAATCACACATGGGAGAGTAGAAACAACCAACACCACAGAAATACAAGCAATTATAAGAGAATATTGTGAAAAAGTATATGCCCCAAAACTGGGCAGTCTGGGAGAAATAAAAAATTCCTAGAAACACACACTACCAAATCTGAAATGGGAAGAAATAGAAATTGCTAATAAGTTGAATCAGTAATTTAAAAACTCCCAACAAACAAAACTCCAGTACCGGATGGATTCTCAGGAGAATTCTACAAGTATTTAAAGAACAGTTAATATATATTCTTCCCAAAGTATTAAAAAAAAAAAAAAGAAGAGAAAGGAAAACTTCCAAATTCATTCTATGAGAGAAGAAATATCCTGATTCCAAAACAAGACAAAGACACCACAAAAAAAGAGAACTATCGTCCAATATCCCTCATGAACACAGATTCAAACTCCTCAATAAAATACTAACAAACCAAATCCAACAATACATTCAAAGAGTCATTCACCACAATCAAATGGGAGACTTGGGTTGCAAAGGTGGTTTAATACTCACAAATTAATACTTCATACTAAAAGAATGAATGGGAACCATATGATAATTTTAATATGCAGAAAAGCCATTTGATAAATTACAACCACGATTCATGGTAAAAATCCTTCAACAAAGTAAGCTTAGAGGAACATATCATAACACAATAAATGCTATATGTGAAAAACCCACACCCAGTATCATCCTCCATGAGGAAAAACAGATTTTCCTCTATTGTCAGGAAAAAGACAGGGGTGTCCACTCTCACCAGAGTTATTTAACATAGCACTGGAAGTCCTAGACAGCAGACAACAAAAATAAATAAAAGGAATCCAAGTTGACAAGGGAGAAGTCAAATTTTCACTATTTGCAGATGACATGATACACTTCATAGAAAACCTAAAACAAAACAAAACAAAACAAAAACCCCCAAAATCTGCTAGACCTGATAAATTCAAAAAAGTCACAGGGCATAAAATCAATGTGCAGAACACTATTGCATCTCTATATAATATACATTATATTATTACATATTGAAATATCAGAAAGAGAAATAAGAAAACCATCCCATTTTCAATTACACCAAAGACCATAACTTTAAGGAGGGCACATGTGATGAGCACTGGGTGTTATACACAACTAATGAATTGTTGAACATTACATCAAAAACTAATGATGCACTACATGATGGCTAACTGAACATAATGAAAAACAAACAAATAAATAAATAATGTATTCCTTCCTTTTCATCAAATAAATAAATAAATAACTGGGAATAAAACTAATCAAAGAGGTGAAACATCTGTACTCTGAAAACTATAAAACACTAATGAAAGTAATTGAAGATGACACAAAGAAATGGAAAGATATTCCATGCTCACGGATTGGAAGAAAAAATATTTTTAAAATGTCTAAACTACTGAAAGCAATCTATACATTTCATGAAATCCCTATCAAAATACCAACAGCATTTTTCACAGAGCTCAAACACTCCTACAGTTTGTATGGAAACACAAAATGCCCCACCCTGAATAGCCAAAACAACCTTGATAAAGAAAAGCAAACCTGGAGGCATCACAATTCTGGACTTTAAGTTATATTCCAAAGCTGTATTGATCAAAACAGTATGGTACTGGCAGAAGAATAGATAAGTAGACCAATGGAACACAATAGAAATCCCAGAAATGAACCCACAACTGTATGGTAAATTAATCTTTGACAAAGTAGAAGAGAATATTCAATGGGAAAAAAGTACCTTCAACAAGTGGTCTTCAGAAAACTGGACAGTAACATGCAAAAGAATGAAACTGGACCACTTGTTTTATGCTATAACAAAAATAATTTCAAAAGGGATGAATGAGGAGGAAGATGGCAGAGGAGTAGGGCACCCTAGTTTCATCTGGTCCCTGGAATTCAGCCAGATAGCCATCAAATAATTCTGAACACCTGTGAACTCAACCAGAGAGCTAATAAAAGAATTGCTGTAATTCTACAAATAGAAAAGCGACCACTTTTTACAAGGTAAGATGTGTGGAGAAGTGAACATGAGACATATATCAGAAGATAAACTAAGGGGGAAGGGAGCCCCTGTAAGCCAGCTACTGGAAAGTAATACAGCAGTGGGGGACAAAATCAGAACATTTTTAGAAGTCTGCTCCAGTGAGGGATGTCCCTGACTGAAAGGTTCTCAGGTAGCAAAGTAGGGAAGAATCCTAGGTGGGACAAAGTGGTCCTAAAATCCCCAGAGTCACAGAAAGAATGGGGGACCTGAGAGCAGCAGAGTTCCTAAGCATTGGAGCAGGGAAGCCAGATGCAAGCAGTGAGATCAGGAATGGGCTTTCTGCTCAGTATTGCCATAAATTCTGAACTGCCACGTGATCAGGCAACAACTATTGAGGCAGAGGCTCAGCAAGAGGCAGAACTATGGCGAGATCCCCCTCCTTCCAGAGTGGCAGGAGTTTGTAGGGTTTGGAGACATGAAGCAGAGGGTCACATATCTGAGATAGAAATGCTCAGTCTCAGGCTGGGTGAGCACGGATGTGGATGGGAACAAGAGGGATAGGAGTGATTGACTGATTTTCCCTGAGGGTGCACTGAAGAGTGTGGGGGGATGTGAGCTTTCAGTTCTGGGGCTGGAGATTGGGAGGCCACCATTTTCATTTTCATCCTCTAAAGCAGAACAGAAAGTCTTCAGGGAACGAAAGACACATAGAGCAAGTTGGAGCTGCTTACTTAGCAAGTGCAGTACAATTCTGCTGGGGGCAAAGACACCTGAGAATCAGTGCAACAGACACCTCCCCTAGAAGATCAGCAAGAACATCTGGCTAAGACCAAGTGTACAGATCACACTGAAGTGCAAAACTCTAGTGCTAGCAGAAAACAGTATATAGAATTTATGGTGTTTTTTTCATGATTCTTTTGTCTTTCAATTTTAATTTTTTTCCTCTTTCCTTTCAGCCAATTTCCTATTTTCTCAACTCTTTTTTAATTTTCCTTTTTTACACTTATAATCTATCCTTTCATTGTACTTAATTTTATCTATCTATATATATATATAAAACTTTTTCTTTTTTATAATTTTTGGGATGCATTTTCTTCAAACAAACAGACCATATTACTCCCAGAATCTGGAGTAGTCCTCTGTTCTTTTCACCTGCCTGATGATATTTTCTCCTTTTTAAATTTTCATCTTTACAGTTACATTCTATACTTTCATTGAATTTAATATTATTTTTGTATATATATGTTTTTGTTCTTTACAATTTGGGGATGTAGTTTCTTTTATCAAACAGACCAAAATATACCCAGGGTAAAGTGCATTGCTCTATTCTGTTCACCTGTCTGGTTTTTTTTTTTTTTCTCTTTTTTTTCCTTACTTTTAATTTTTATTTTTACAGTTACATTCTATGCTTTCATTGTATTTAATTTTATTTTTGTAAATATATAAGGTTTTTTTTTCTTTACAATTTTAATATACATATTTTTCTAACAAACAGACCAAAATAAACACAAGATCCAGTGTATTGTTGTTTTGTTCACCTCTCTTATTACATACTCTTTCTTTTCTTTTTATTTTTTCTTTTTTTTTTTTTTTTTTTTTTTTTTTTTTGGTTCTTTTTTTTTTTATCTAGTGTATATTTCTCTGGGGTCATTGTTGCCATTTTAGTATTTTTCTCTCTCATTCATCTATTCTTCCCTGGACAGAATTACAAGATGGAAAAACTCACCTCCATAAATAAAACCAGAAGTAGGACTGACTGCCAGGGACCTAATCAGTATGGATTTAAGTAAAATGTCAGAACTAGAGTTCAGAATAATAATTTTAAAGATAATGACTAGGTGTGAAGAAAGAAGAAAAGATACTAGAGAATCCCTTTCTGGAGAAATAAAATAACTAAAATCTAATCAAGTTGATATAAAAAGCTATTAATGAGATACAATAAAAAATGGAGGATCAATCTGCTAGGATAAATGAGGCAGAAGAGAGTTAGTGTTATAGAAGACAAAATCATGGAGAATATAAAAAGCTGAGAAAAGGCGGATAAAGAACTGCTGGATTTTGAGTGGAGAATTTGAAAGATAAGTGATACCATAAGGTGAAACAATATTAGAATAATTGGGATCCCAGAAGAAGAGGAAAGAGAGAGGGGCAAAAGGTATATTGTAGCAAATTATACCTGAGAACTTCCCTAATCTGTGGAAGGAAACAAGCTTTCAAATCCAACAGGCACAGAGAACCCTCCACAAAATCAGTATAAATAGGTCAACAACTCAACATATGATAACAAAGCCTTCAAATCTCAGAGACAAAATGAAAATCCTGAAAGCAGAACTGGACAAGAGGTACTTAACCTACAAAGATAGAAACATTAAGCTGGCAGAAGACCTACCCATGGAGACCTGGAATGCCAGAAAGGACTGGCATGACATATTCAAGGTGCTAAGTGAGAAAACAGTGCAGCCAAGAATACTTTATCCAGCAAGACTGTCATTCAAAATAGATGTAAAAAGCTTCCAGTGCAAACAAACCAAAAGAATTTGTGATGACTGGACCAGGCCTGCAAGAGATATTAATGGGGATCCTTTAAGCGAAGAGAGAGCTCAAAAGTAACATAGAACAAAAAGGAACAGAGACAATATACAGAAACAGTGATTTCACATGTAATACAGGCACTAAATTCATGTATTTCACTTGTTACTCTGTATGTAAATGAGCTAAATGCTCTAATCAGAAGACACGGGTATCACATTGGATAAGAAATGCTGTCTGCTTTGCTGTCTGCAAGAGACTCATTGATATGCTGTCTGCAAGGGACTCACTTTAGACCCAAAGAAAACTCCATATTTAAAGTGAGGGTGTGGAAAACCATTTCTCAAGCTAACTGACATCAAAAGGAGATGGGGTGGCAATCTTTATATCAGATCAATTAAATTTTAAACCAAAGACTGTAATAAGAGATGAGGAAGGACATTATATCATACTTAAAATGTCTATCAAACAAGAAAATTTAACAAGTGAAAATATTTAGCCCCTAACATGGGATCAGCCAAGTATATAAACCAACTAATAATAAAATTAAAGAAACACTTTGATAATAATACAATAATCGTAGGGGACATTAACTCTACTCACTGCAATGGACAGATCATCAAAGCAGCAGTTCAACAGGGAAACAAGGGCTTTGAATGGCACACTGGACCAGATGGACTTCACAGATATATTCAGAACATTCCATTCTAAAACAAAAGAATATACATTCTTCTTGAGTGCACATGAAACATTCTCCAGAATAGATCACATACTGTGTCACAAATCAGGTCTCAACTGGCATCAAAAGATAGGGATCATTGGAGTACATATGGCTCTGAGCCAGGCGGTGGGTATTAAGAAGGACACGTATTGCTTGGAGCACTGGGTGTGGTGCATAAACAATGAATCTTGGAACCATGACAAAAGTAAATTAAACCAAAAAAAAAAAAAAAGAGAGAGAGAGAAAGAGATTGGGATCATCCCCTGCACATGTTCAAACCACAAAGCTTTGAAACTAGAACTCAATTACAAGAGGGAATTTGGAAAGATCTAAAATATATGGAGGGTAAAGAGTGCCATAATAAAGAATGAAGAGGTCAACCATGAAATTAAAGAAGAATTGAAAATATTCAGGAAAAAATATGAAAATGAAAACACGACTGTTCAAAACCTTTGGGATGCAGCAAAGGCGGTCCTAAGAGGGAAGTATATGGAAATATAAGCCTTTCTCAAGAAACAAAAAAAGTCTCAAATACAAAACCTAACCTTATACCAAAAGGAACTAGAGAAAGTACAGCAAATAAAGCTTCAACACAGCAGGAGAAGAGAATTAATAAAGATTAGAGGAGAAATCAATGAAACAGAAACCAAAAGAACAATAGAAGAGATCAACAAAACTAGGAGCTGGTTCTTGGGAAGAATTAAAAGATTGATGAAGCTCTGGCCAGACTTATCAAAAAGAGAAAGAGAGAGAGAAAGGACCCACATTAACAAAATCATGAATAAAAAAGCAGAGATCAGGGGCGCCTGGGTGGCTCAGTGGGTTAAGCCGCTGCCTTCGGCTCAGGTCATGATCTCAGGGTCCTGGGATCGAGGCCCACGGCGGGCTCTCTGCTCAGCAGGGAGCCTGCTTCCCTCTCTCTCTCTCTCTGCCTGCCTCTCCGTCTACTTGTGATCTCTCTCTGTCAAATAAATAAATAAAAATCTATAAAAAAAAGCAGAGATCACAACCTAAGAAATACACCTAAGAAATACAATTATAAGAACATATTTTGAGTAACTATATGCTAATATTAGGCAATCTGGAAGAATGGATGCATTCCTAGAAATGTACAAACTACCAAAACTGAAACAGAAGGAAATAGAAAATCTGAACAGACCCATAACCAGCAAGGAAATTGAACCAATAATAAAAAATCTCCCAACAAATAAGAGTCCAGGAGGGGCACCTGGGTGGCTCAATGGGTTAAAGCCTCTGCTTTCAGCTCAGGTCGTGATCCCAGGGTCCTGCTCCATAGAGAGCCTGCTTCCTCCTCTCTCTTCCTGCCTGCTTCTCTTTCCTACTTATAATCTCTGTCTGTCAAATAAATAAATAGAATCCTAAAAAAAAAAAAAAAAAAAAAGAGTCCAGGACCAGATAGCTTCCCAGGGGAATTCTACCAAACATTTAAAGAAGAAATCATACCTATTCTTCTGAACCTGTTTCAAAAAACAGAAATAGAAGGAAAATTTCTAAACTCATTCTATGACACCAGGACTACAAAGACCTTACCAAAAATGAGAATTACAAACCAATATATCTGATGAATATGGGTCCAAAAATTCTCACCAATATACTAGCCAGTAGGCTCCAACAGTACATTAAAAGGATTATTTACCAGGATTAAGTGGGATTTATTCCTGGGATGCAGGGGTGGTTCAACATCTGTAAATTGATCAATGTAATACACCACATTAATAAAAGAAAGGACAAGAACCATATGATCTTCTCAATAGATGTAGAAAAAGCATTTGACAAAATAGAGCATCCTTTCTTGATTAAAATGCTTCACAGTGTAGGGATAAAAGGAACATATCTCAATATCATAAAAGCCATATATGAAAAGCCCATAGTGACTATCATTATCAGTGTGGAAAAACTGAGAGCTTTTCTCCCAGTGTCAGAACACAACAGTTATGCCCACTCTCACCAGTATTGTTCAGAATGGTACTAGAAGACCTAGTCAGATGTCAGACAACAAAAGGAAATAAAAGGCATCCAAATCACCAAAGAAGAATCAGACTCTCCCTCTTGGCAGATGACATGATACTTTATGTGGAAAACCCAAAAGACTCTACCTTAAAATTGCTAGAACTCATAGAGGAATTCAGCAACATGGCAGGGTAATCAATGCACAGAAATCAGTTGTATTTCTATACACCAACAATGAAACAGAAGAAAGAGAGATTAAGGAGTTGATCCCATTTACAATTGCACCCAAAATCATTAGATATCTTAGAATAAACCTAAAAAAAGAAGTAAAGAATCTGTACTCAGAAAACTATAGAACACTCATGAAAGTAATTGAGGGAGAGACAAAATAATGGAAAAAATGTCCCATGCTCATAGATTGGAATAACAAATATTGTTAAAATGTCTATTCTATCTATGCTACCTAGAACAACCTATACATTCAATGTAATCTCTATGAGAACACCATCAATTTTTTTTTCTCACAGAGTTGGAAAAAACAATCTTAAAACTTGTATGGAACCAAGAAAGACCTTGAATAGCTAGGGAATATTTAAAAAGAAAACCAAATCTGGTGGCATCAAAATTCCAGACTTCAAGTTATGTTACAAAGCTGTAATCATGAAGATACTATGGTATTGGCACGAAAACAGACACATAGATCAATGGAACAGATTAGAAACCCAGAAATGGACCCTCAATTCTATGGTCAACTAATCTTTGGCAAAGCAGGAAAGAATATCCAGTGGAAAAAAAGACAGTCTTTTCAAAAAATAGTGTTGGAAAAATTGGACCATCATATACAAAGAATGAAACTGGACCATTTTCTTACACCATACACAAAAATAGACACAAAATGGATGAAAGACCTAAATGTGAGACAGGAATCCATCCAAATCCTAGAGGCAGCAACTTCTGTGACCTCAGCCACAGCAACTTCTTGCTAGACACATCTCCAAAGGCAAGCGAAACAAAAGCAAAATATCAACTATTGGGACTTCATCAAGATAAAAAAAAATATTTTGCACAGCAAAGGAGACAGTTTACAAAACCAGAAGACAATGGATAAAATGGGAAAAGATATTTGCAAATGACATAGGAGATAAAGGGCTAGTATCTAAAATCTATAAGGAACTTATCAAACTCAATACCCAAAGAACCAACAATCCATTCAGAAAATGAGCAGAAGGCATGAAGAGACATTTCCTCAAAGAAGACAACTAAGTGGCCAATAGGTACATGGAAAAAAAAATGCTCAATATCACTCAATATCAAGGAAATACAAATTAAAACCAAAATGAGATATCACTTAACATCAGTCAGTATGGCTAAAATAACAAGTCAGGAAACAACAGTTTTTGGTGATGATGTGGATAATAATGAAACCCCTTACACTGTTGGTGGAGATGTAAGCTGGTAGAGTCACTCTGGAAAACAGTATGGCAGTTCCTCAAGAAGTTAAAAATAGAGCTATCCTACAAACCAGCAATTGCACTACTAGGTATTTAACCAGAGGATACAAATGTAGTGATCCAAAGGGGTACCTTCACCCCAATGTTTATAGCAGCAATGTCCACAATACCCAAATTATGGAAGGAATCCAGATGTCCATTGATAGATGAATGGATAAAGAATATGTAGTATATATATTCAATGGGATACTACTCAGCCATAAAAAAAAAGGAAATCTTGCTATTTGCAATGGCTGAATCTAGCTAGAAGGTATTATGCTAAGTGAAATAAATCAATCAGAGAAAGAAAATTATCATACGATTTCACTTATATGTGGAATTTGAGGAACAAAAAAAAAGGATCATAAGGAAAGGGGGGAAACATAAAACAAGACGAAATCAGAGATGGAGACAAACCATAAGAGACTTAATCACAGGAAACAAGCAGCATTGCTGGAAGGGAGGGTGTGGGAGGATGGGGTAACTAGGTGATGGACATTAAGGAAAGCACATAATTTAATGAGCACTGGGTATTACACAAGACTGATGAAATACGCCTCTGAAATCAATAATACACTTATGTGTTAATTGAATTTAAATTTAAAAAGGGAGTTAAATCACTAGGAAAGTATTCTAGCACACATAAGCAACTTGTGAAGACTGTCTAATGCATCAATTAGAAGTTACTGGTCCTTTAGTATGCCAGTATTAAGGGAGCGATAAAATAAAGTTAATTGTCAAAACCAAAAAAAAAAAAATTAAGAAGAACTATATTGTGTAAATAGACAATGGAATATTACTCAGCCATAAAATAGATGCACTCTTGCAGTTTTCAGGGGCATAGATGGGGCTAGAGAGTATTATGTGAAGTGAAATAAGTCAGAGAAAGACAAGTACAGTATGATGTCACTCATATGTGGAGTTGGACCAACAGGACAGATAAATATATGGGTGGGGGGGAGGACAAACTATAATACAGACACTTAACTGTAGAGAACAAACTGAAGGATACTTGAGGGGAGTTGGGTAGGGAAAGGGTTTAATGGGTGATGGTTATTTAGGAGGGCATTTGTTGTAATGAGCACTGGGTGTTGTATGTTTGATGAATGGTTGAGGTATGTTGTATGTTTGATGTTGAATCACCCTTTGTTTTCTAAGTGGAATTAAAATACAAGTTCTAAAAATAAAATTGCTCTTCTCACATCTTAGGTTTCTGGAGAAATACTCTTAAGACATGTATGAGATGAAGAGCAGGTAATATTTGTTCTTACCTTTCTCTCCAGCTTGTTTCAACCACAACAGCTATACTTTTGTGTATTTTATACGTTAGACTTCCATTAAAGTTTTTCTTTTTTTAAGATTTTATTTATGGGAGAGATAGAGAGAACATGAATGGTGAGGAGGGACAGAGGGAGAAGGAGAAGCAGTCTCCCCACTGGAGGTTGAATCTCAGGATCTGGGGATCATTACCTGAGTAAAATGCAGACACATAACTGACTGAGCCACCCAGGCACTCCTCCACTAAAGGTTTTATTTGTTATCTATACTCTTTTCCTTTTATTAGAAGCACAATATTCCTTTGCATAATGTGGGGGAAGGTGAGGGAGACTCTAGTATAAGGAATTTGGGGGAGGGTTTAAAGAATTCTACCTCTTTGACATTGGCCACAGCAACTTCTTTTAAGACATGAATCTCCAAAGCCAAAAGAAACAAAAGTGAAAATGAACTTTTGGGACTTTATCAAGATCAAAACCTTCTGCACAGCAAAGGAAATGGTCAATAAAACAAAGAGGCAACCCATGGAATGGGAGAAGATATTTGCAAATGTCACAACAGACAAAGGGCTGATATCCAAGATCTGTAAAGAACTCTTCAAACTCAACACTCAAAAAAAACAGATAATCACATCAAAAAATGGGCAGAAGACATGAACACACACTTCTCCAAAGACGACATACAAATGGCTAACAGATGCATGAAAAAATGTTCATCATCATTGGCCATCAGGGAAATTCAAATCAAAAGCACATTGAGATACCACCTTACACCAGTAAGAATGGCAAATATTAACAAGACAGGAAAAAAACAAATGTTGGAGAGCCTGTGGAGAAAGGGGAACCCTCTTACACTGTTGGTGGGAATGCAAGTTGGTATAGCCACTTAGGAAAACTGTGTGGAGATTCCACAAAAAATTTAAAAAAAAAGAGCTACTCTATGACCCTGCAATTATACTACTGGGTATTTATACCAAAGATACAGATGTAATGAAAAGAAGGGCCATATGTACCCTGATGTTCATAACAACAATGTCCACAATCACCAAACTGGGAAGAGCCAAGATGCCCTTCAACAGAGAAATGGATGAAAAAAAAAAAAATGAGTCCGTATATACAATGGAATATTACTTAGCCATCAGAAAGGATGAATACCCAACTTTTTTCTTTTTTCTTTTTTTCTTTTTTTAATCAACGTGGATGGGATTGGAGAAGATTATGCTGAGTGAAATAAGTCAAGCAGAGAAAGTCAATTATCATATGGTTTCACTTACTTGTGGAACATAAGGAATAACATGGAGGGCATTAGGAAAAGGAAAGGAAAAATGAATTGGGGGAAATTGGAGGGGGAGATGAACCATGAGAGACTGTGGACTCTGAGAAACAAACGGAGTGTTTTAGAAGGGAGAGGTGAAGGGATGGGTGAGCCTGGAGGTGGGTATTAAGGAGGCACATATTGCAAAGAGCACTGTGTGTGGTGCATAAACAATGAATCTGGGAACACTGAAAAAATAAAATAAAATTTTAAAAAAAGGAAAGAAAATAAATTAAAAAAAAATAAAAGGCAAGACAGGTCCCATGTTTTTCATTCCTTAATCTGGATTTACACCACATTAGATCTGATAAAATAAAATGTATATCTAGGTTGAGGAGCTAAGATGGCAGCATAGTAGGAGGACACTAGACTTGCCTCATCCCTTGAACATGGCTAGATAAATATCGAATCATTCTGAACACCCAAGATATCGACCTGAGGACTGATAGAATGAACTGCACAAGTAGAGGGAGAGAAGAGGCCACATCAAAGAGGGTAGGAAGTGCTGAGAGGTGCTTTGGGGGAAAAATGTATCATGGGTGCTCTTGAGGGGAGGAAGCTCTTGTCATAGAAAAAGGCAAGAGAGAGTGGAGTGCACAGGGATACACATGAGGAGACCACTTCCCCAAAGCCATTGGCTAGGAAAATGAAAGGGGCTGAGTTTATTAGTTTTTCCAACCAGTGGGGCCCAAAGAATGGAATTTTAAAGGTCCAAGGGCCTGACTGGGACAGAGCCCTGAGGGTTCTGCCCTAATCCTGGAGCAAGGCAGGCAAGCACTGCAGGGCAGACAGCACAATCTGAGGAACACCTAAGGTGTACAAAGAGAGATGTTCAGTCTTCCATATGTGAGGTAACATTCACAGAGATGTCTCTCAGAAACAAAGGAGAAGGTGGGTGCCATTTTCCTCCACCACTCTTCAGTGTACCAGAGATACCTGCTGAGGGAAGGTAACCCAGAAACTGGCTCTATGGCTTTGTTGGCATCAAAACCCATGGCCCTGTATGACTCTCCATCTGGGTCAAACCTGCATCAGTCCCAGCATGGCCTGAGCCTCCACCAGAAGAGGTGTGTAGGCCACTACCACACCATGTCCTTAAAGCTTAGAAATTTAAATGTCAGCAAGCTTGGCTGGGATAGAACCCAAAGTACACTGAGCTGCTCCAGGCAGACAAGAAACCCGGAGAAAGACAGTGTGAAAACAGCAATCTGAGAAATGCTTAGGCCACAAGAGGGGAAATTATTTGCTCTTCTGGGAAGGCTTCCCTGAGAAGAAAAGGGACGGATTTCCCTCTCCTGGGGCAAAGGAGCTGATTGGCACCATTTTCCTACTCTATCTCTCAGCATAAATCAATTTCAATAAACAGCACAGTGCCAACACTGGCTGCCAAATCTGCTTACATCATGTCTTATCCCATGGAGCTCTGCTGGTACTGCTTTTCTTAGGCAAGTATACCTAAGGACTGATGCAGCAGGTCCCTTCTCCAAATCACCAGTCTACTAACCATAGAGTTCTTCAGTTTCAGTTTTAGTAGAAATAGCGTCAAATCTAATTTAACAAGCAGGCCAGATCACACCAAGTTAAAACTCATCATATACTGGCCAAAGTCCAGACAATACCCACTGCAGGCAAGGAGAACCTCGGCAGACAACTGACCTGAAGGTTAGAGCACCAAAACATAGCAGCAGAGTGCATACAGCACACACCACAGACACTCCACGACATGCCAGGCCCTAGACATTATATGACGTCTTCTTCATAAAGCAATTACTCTCAAGAGCAGGAAACATAACAGGTTTTCCTAGCACAGAGAATAAGACAGAGACCTAGACAAAATGCCAAGACCAAGGAACTCATCCCAAAAGATAGAACAATGTCATAGCCAGGGATCTAATCGAAACAGATATAAGTAATATGTCTGATCCAGAATTTAAAGCAACAACAGTAGTGGTATGCACTAGGCTTGAGAAAAGCATAGAAGACATTAGGAAGACTCTTACTGCAGAGATAAAAGAGATTAAAAAATATCAGGACAAAACGAAAAATGTACAAACTGAGATTTGAAACCAAATAGATATGATGACATAGGGATGGAAGAAGTAGAGAAACACATAAGTGATATAGAAGATAGAATTATGAAAATAATAAAGCTGAACAAAAGAGAGAAAGAGGAATGATGCATCATGAGAGTAGATTTAGGGAATTCATCAAATCCATCAAACGTAATTCCTATCATAGGAGCCTCAGAAGAAGAAGAAAGAAAAGTGGGCAGAAGTTTTACTTGAGGAAATAATAGCTGAAAAATTCCCTAATCTGGGGAAGAAAAGAGGCATCTAAATTCAGGAAGCACCAGAACTCCCATCAAAATCAACAAAAGCAGGCCATCACCAAGATGTATTGCAGTTAAATTTGCAAAATATAGTGATAGATAAAGAATCCTAAAAGGAGCAAGACAGAAGAAGTTCATAACTTACAAGGGAAAAAAAACCCATAAGGCTAGCGGCAGATCTCACTACAGAAATTTGGCAATCTAGATGACAGTGGCATGATATATTTGACGTGAAAAATGGGAAAAAATCTGCATCCAAGAATGTCCTATTCCATAAGGCTATCATTCAGAAAGAGATAAGAGTTTCCCAGGCAAACAAATCTAAAGGAATTCATGACCACTAAACCAGCCCTATAAGAAATATTAAAGGGGACTCTGAGTGTAAAGGGAAGATCAAAAGTGACTAAGACTAGAAAGGAATGAGAAAATATACAGAAACAATGGCAAAACAAGTAATAAGATGGCACTAATACATACCTATCAATAATTACTATGAATGTAAATGAATTCAGTGCTCCTGTCAAAAGACATAGGGTTTCAGAATAGATTTTAAAAAGACCCATTTAGGTTCGCCTGGGTGGCTCAGTGGGTTAAAGCCTCTGCCTTTGGCTCAGGTCATGATCCCAGGGTCCTGGGATTGAGCCCCGCATCGGGCTCTCTGCTCTGTAGGGAGCCTGCTTCCTCCTCTCTCTCTCTGCCTGCCTCTCTGCCTACTTGTGATCTCTGTCTGTCAAATAAATAAATAAAATCTTTAAAAAAATAAAAAAATAAAAAAAAAGACCCATTTATATGCTGCCTGCAAGAGACTCATTTAGACCTAAAGACACCTGCAGGTTGAAAGTGAGGGGATGTAGAAATATTTATCATGCAAATGAAGTTCAAAAGAAAGCAGGAGAATAGTACTTATGTGAGACAAACTAAATTTCAAGCCAATGACTGTAACAAGAGATGAAGAGGAGCACTATATCATAGTAAAGAAGACTATCAAACAAGAAGATCTAACAATTTTAAATATTTATGCCCCTATCTTTGGAGCACCTGCATATATAAAGCAATTAATAGCAAGTATAAAGGAACTCATTGATAATAATATAAGACTAGGGAATATTATGACCACACTTACATCCATGGACAGATCACCTATACAAAAAATCAGCAAGGAAACAATGGTTTTGAATGACACACTGGACCAGATAGACTTAACAGATATATTCATAACATTTCATTTTAAAACAGCAGAATACACATTCTTTTCAAGTGCATGTGGTACATTTTCCAGAACAGATCAGGCCTCAATAAGTACAAAACTATTGAGACCATACTATGCAGCTTTTCAATGCTATGAAACTTGAAGTTAACCACAAGAAAAAAATTGGAAAGACCACAAATACATGGAGGTTAAACAACATGCTACTAAACAATGAATGGGTCAACCAGGAAATCAAAAAAGAAATAACAAAAATGCATGCAAACAAATGAAAAAAAAACCAAAACCTTTGGGATGCAGCAAAAGCAGTCCTAAGAAGGAAGTATGTGGCAAACAGTTCTACTTCAAGAAGCAAGAAAAATCTCAAATAAGTAATGTAACCTTATATCCAAGCAAGCTAGAAAAAGAACAACAAATGAAGTCTAAAACCAGCAGAAGGGAAATAATAAAGATTAGATCAGAAATTTATATAGAAGTAAAAAAAAGAGTTGAACAGATCAATGAAATCAGGAGTTGTTTCTTTGACAAAAATTATTAAAACTAATAAACTGCTATAAACATTGGCGTATAGATGGCCCTTCTTTTCACTACATCTGTATCTTTGGGGTAAATACCCAGTAGTGCAATTGCAGGGCATAGGGAAGCTCTATTTTTAATTTCTTGAGGAATCTCCACACTGTTTTCCAAAACGGCTCCACCAACTTGCATTCCCACCAACAGTGGAAGAGGGTTCCCCTTTCTGCACATCCTCTCCAACGCACGTTGTTTCCTGTCTTGCTAATTTTGGCCATTCTAACTGGTGTAAGGTGGTATCTCAATGTGGTTTTAATTTGAATCTCCTTAATGCCTAGTGATGAGGAACATTTTTTCATGTGTCTGATAGCCATTTGTATGTCTTCATTGGAAAAGTGTCTGTTCATATCTTCTGCCCATTTTTTATATGATTGTCTGTTTTGTGTGTGTTGAGTTTGAGGAGTTCTTTATAGATCCTGGATATCAACCTTTTGTCTGTGCTGTCATTTGCAAATATCTTCTCCAATGGCTACGGTGACCAAACTGTGGAAAGAACCAAGATGCCCTTCAACAGACGAATGGATAAGGAAGATGTGGTCCGTATACACTATGGAGTATTATGCCTCCATCAGAAAGGATGAATACCCAAATTTTGTAGCAACATGGACAGGACTGGAAGGGATTATGCTGAGTGAAATAAGTCAAGCAGAGAGAGTCAATTATCATATGGTTTCACATTTGTGGAGCATAACAAATAGCATGGAGGACAAGGGGAGATGGAGAGGAGAAGGGAGTTGAAGGAAATTGGAAGGGGAGGTGAGCCATGAGAGACTATGGACTCTGAAAAACAATCTGGGGGGTTTGAAGGGGGGGGGGGGGGGGGGAGGTGGGGGGAACCAGGTGGTGGGTATTGGAGAGGGCACAGATTGCATGGAACACTGGGTGTGGTGCAAAAACAATGAATACTGTTACACTGAAAAGAAATAAAAAATTTAAGTTAAAAAAAAGACCAAAAAAATTAATAAACCGCTAACCAGACTGAACAAAACAAGAAGAGAAAGGACTCAAGTAAATAAAATCACAAATGACAGAGGAGATATAACAACCAACACCACAGAGATACAAACGATTATAAAAGAATATTATGAAATATTATGAAATATAAAGGAATATTATGAAATATTATGAAATTCCAAACCAACGAATTGGATAATCTGGAAAAAGTGGATAACATCCTAGAAACATATAAACTACCAAAACTGAGACAGGAAGAAATAGAAAACATAAACAGACTGATGACCAGCCAAAAAAAAAAAATCAGTAATCAAAAATCTCCCAATAAACAAAATTTCAGGCCCAGATGGCTTCAAAGGGGAATTCTACAACCATTTAAAGAAGAGCTAATACCTATTCTTCTCAACGTATTCCAAAAAATAAAAATGGAAGGAAAACTTCCAAAGTCATTCTATGAGGCCAGCATTACCCTGATTCCAAAACCAGACAAAAACTCCACTACAAAAGAGTACAGGCCAGTATCACTGATGAACATGGATGCAAAAATTCTCAACAAAGTACTACCAAACTGAATCTAAGAGGACATTAAAAATATAATTCACCACACTCAGATGGGATTTATTCCTGTGCTGAAACATGGTTCAATATCCACAAATCAATCAATGTGAAAGAAAGGAGAAGGAACATATGATCCTCTGTGGATGGTCCTGGAATGTAGTAAGCTAAGTAAAATAAGTCAGTCTGAGTAAGACAAATACCATATGATTTCACTCATATGTGGAATTTAAGACACAAAATAGATGAACAAAGGGGAAGGGGAAGAAAGAGAGAAGGAAGCAAACCATAAGAGACTCTTAACTATAGAGAAAAAAACTAGGGTTGATGGAGGGAGGTGGGCAGGGGATGGGCTAAATAGGTGATGGGTATTAAGAAGGGCATTTGTTATGATGAACAACATGAGTTATACGTAAGTTCTGAGTCACAAAATTCTACAATTGAAACCAATTTTAAAATATATTCCAACAAGAATTTAAATAAAAAGTTGAAAAAAAAAGGAAGAACCATGATTCTCTCAACAGATGCAGAAAAAGTGTTTCACAAAGTACAACATCCACTCATGATAAAAACCCTCAGCTGAGAAACTTTGGAAGGAACATGATAAAGGACATATACCAAAAACCCTTAGCTAATATCATCTGCCACAGGGAAAAACTGAAAGCTTTTCCTCTATAATCAGGAACAAGACAGAGGTGTCCACTCTCACCACAATTATTTAACACAGTACTGGAAGTCCTAGCCACAACAAGCAGACATGAAAAGAAATAAAATTAATCCAAATTGGCAAAAAAAGAAGTCAAACTTTCCCTCTTTGCAGATAACATAGTCTATGGGGAAAATCCAAAAGAGTTTACCACAAAGCTGCTAGAATTGATACAGGAATTCAGGTATGTTGCATGATACAAAATCAACTTACAGAAACCTTTTGCATTTCTACACATCTATAATGAAGCAGAAGAAAGAGAAATTGAAGAATCAATCCCATTTACCATTGCACCAAAAAACAATAAGACACCTAGGAATAAACCTAACCAAAGAGGTAAAAGAAAACTATAAAACACTGATGAAAGAAATTGAAGACAAAATGAAAATGAAAGACATTCCATTCTCTTAGATTGGAAGAACAAACATTGTTAAAATATCTATACTACGCAAAGCAATCTATACATTTAATGTAATGCATATCAAAATAACAACAGCATTTTTCACAAAGCTAGAAAAAAATCCTAAAATTTGTATAGAACTACAAAAGACTCTGAATAGCCAAAGAAATCTTGAAAAGAGAAAGCAAAGCTGGAGGCATCACAAATATGGATGTCAAGTTATATTACAAAGCTGTAGTGATCACGACAGTATGGTACTGACACAAAAACAGACAATGGAGTAGGACAGAAAACTCAGAAATGGACCCACTAATACATGGTCAACTAACCTTCGACAAAACATGAAAGAAAATCCAGTAGATAAAAAGAGAATCTCTTCAACAAATGGTTTTGGGAAAACTGGATAGCAGCCTGCAGAAGAATGAAACTGGTATAAGAAACACTTTCTTACATCATACACAAAAATAAATTCAAAATGAATTAAATACCTAGATGTGAGACAGGAAACCATCAAAATCCTAGAGGAGATCACAGATAGCAACCTCTTTAACATTGGCCATAGCAAGTTCATACTAGACACATCTCCAGAGGGAAGGGAAACAAAAGCAAAAATGAACTATTGGGCCTTCATCAAGACAAAAAGCTTCTGCACAGCAAAAGAAACAATCAACAAAACTAAAAGGCATCCTACAGAATGGGAGAAGATATTCACAAAGATACAATCCCTTATAAAGTGTTAGTATCCAAGATCTATAAAGAACTCCTCAAATTCAACACCCAGATAACAAATATTCCAGTGAAGAAATGGGCAGAAGACATGAACAGAGATTTCTCCAAAGAATAACGCCACAAATGGCCAACAGACACATGAACAGATGTTCAACATCACTCATTATCAGGGGAATACAAAACAAAACTACAACAAAATGTCACCTCACCCTTGTCAAAATGGCTAAAATTAACAACACAGGAAATAACAGTTTCGGGGAGAGTGCAGAGAATGTTACCTCTCTTACATTGTTGGTGGGAATGCAAACAGGTACAGTCACCATGGAAAACTATGAAGTTTCTTCAAAAAGATAAAAATAAAACTACCCTGGGGCACCTGGGTGGCTCAGTGGGTTAAGCCTCTGCCTTCAGCTCAGCTCATGATCCCAGGGTCCTGGGATTGAGCCCCGCATTGGGCTCTCTGCTCAGCAAGAAACCTGCCTCCCCCCCCTCTCTCTGCCTACTTGTGATCTCTGTCTGTCAAATAAATAAATAAAATCTTTAAAAAAATAAATAAAATTACCCTATGATCCAGCAATTGCACTATTAGGTATTTGCTGGAAGAAAAGAAAAATACTGATTCAAAGGGATATATGCACTGCAACGTTTTTAGAAGAATTATAAATAATAGCCAAATTACGGAAAGAGCCCAAATGTCCATTAGCTGATGAATGGAGAAAGAAGATGCAGTATATATACATATATAAAATGGAATATTAGCCCTAAAAAATAAAATCTTACTATTTTTAAGGATGTGAATGGAGCTAGAGTGTATTATGCTAAGTGAAATAAGTCAATTAAAGACAAATACCATATGATTTCAGTCATATGTGTAATTTAAAAAACAAAACAAGTGATCATAGGGGAAAAAAGAGAGAGAAGCAAACAGAAAAGAGACTGTTAAATGTATAGAACACACTGCTGAAAGCTACTAGTGAGGAGATGAGTGGGGGTAAGTGTTAAATTGGTGATGGGGAGGTCACTTGTGTTGAGCACTGAATGTGGTATGTAAGTGATGAATTGCTAAATTCTACACAGGAAACTAATATTACACTGTATGTTAACTGGAATTTAAACTTCATTTAAATTAACAACTTGAGGGAGAAAAGACCTTTTGAGTACTCTGAATTCCTTCTTACTTTGAGACTCATGAGAAACCATGGTCTTCAGCAGCCACATAAATAGAGCCTGCCACAGTAAACATCAACAAATGCTTTTTGAATGAGTAAAATCAAAATTATAATATTATATGTACACTTATTGAACACTTACTAAACACTTATTATGTACTAGGCTAAAGCTCTAATTCTCATCTGAGAGACCTAGTGAACAAGGCCCTGTCTAATTCATCTTTATGCCCTGAGGATGTCAGCATTGTGGTCACACAGCAAGTAATTAATGGAACCAAGATTCAAATCCAGAACAGTTAGCTCCAGAATCCATGCTCTTAAATGGCTACACTTATGCAATAGTTCATGAAGGCTGCTACTCATTAGATGCATCATAAATATTTGCAGAAATAAACAGACTTGTATTGGTAAATAGTAGGTTAAGCCATTTTGTGCCCTGGCAATGTTAAGACCTCATTAGATGAGGCAATGGTTTTATGTCATCTCAATAAATGCAGAAGCCATAATGGTAGAAGAAATGAGTTTAAGTTCAGGTTCTGGAGTCCACCACCTTTGTGAATCTTAGATAAGAATGTACCCTCTCTGAGTTTCCATTTTTCTCATCTACCAAGAAGATGATACTCAGGGTTGTAACTCACAGGATTGTGGTGTACACAGTGAAAAGGCAAACAAAGGTGAAAGTCTCTAGCACTGTGCTTTATAGATCAGGAGCTTAATCCAGAACTATAAGTTTTGTTTTGCTTCTCTGAGTATTAGTAAGTTAAGTCCCTAAGAAAGTGGGATGTGAAGGGAATAACAGGTTAAGATAAAGCAAGAAAGCTAAGGAAACATGGGTTTGGTACTGTTTGAGGGGGTTAGAGAAATGAAGGAGAAGTATTTTTTCCCAGTATTGCACCCACCTAGTTTCTTAGACTCAGAGGCTGTTCTTCAGCATGTCAAACAGATCATTATAATTCTATTAGCTCTTCTCAAAACATTTTGTTCCTTGGATTACCCAAGTAGTCAAATGATACAGAAACTGCAACTTTCTCCTTCTTGTCTGAAATATCTGTGTTGGCATCAAATAAAACCAGAGATTCCTTAAATTTCCATCCAGGAAGGATTGCAGGAAGCCAAAGCTCTGCCCTTTGGAGAAGAAGGTTTGGTGGTGGATTAAATTTTGCTCACCAGTACAATAAGGTCTCAATAATTATTTGTTTAATAAATCAAAATATTACTTTTTTTTCAGAAAGGACAACTTTCCAAAGCAAAGATTATCTTTCTTTCAACTGTTTTGACTGGTATTATATAGCTAAAGCTACCACTCTTGCTCTTTAGGAGCCTGTGACAGAAGTCAGACTGATTTACAAAGAACAAAGAGACACATGGACAAGAGATGACTAAATTCACATACTAAAGGCTCTCTGCAAGCCAATAATTAACTATTTTTTCAGTCTTTACTCTTTCTCTTTGTGCACTTAGTACAGATAGACTGGCATTTCATAATGCAATTTCCTGGCAGCAATTTCCACAAGTCCACAGAACTGTGCAAATTAATTTAGTGAAAATTCAGTCATTGGTCCATAGGCCAACAGAATGTAAGGGCCTTAGAATTCACCTCCTTCATTATGATGAGCAAGGACACTGGGGCAAAGAGAGAAGAGAGTAATTGATCAGGGATACAGAGTCAGAAACTAAGCTGGGACTTGAACCTAGGGCTTCCATGTCCAGTTTAGTTTCTTTTCTGTCCCATTGTTCACTGATATGTAAACCACTGGGGTGGGGAGTATCTAATCCACATCCAAATATTAAGGCAGAGCCACAGAGACTTTGATATGCTATTAATTTATTAACCACTTTTGTTAACTGGGCATATCCAGCAGCTATCTTGATAATATCCTATGAAACAGAATTCTTTCTCATTTTTATGAGTTCTATATTTGTACTCTCCAATATCATACTCACTAGCCACATGTGGCTTTTGTGGCCATATGAAATGTCTAATAGAACTTCCAGTGAGTTCTATATCTGCACTGTCCAATATGGTAAGTCATTAATCACATGTCTTCTGAGTACTTGAAATATGACTAATGTGACTGAGGAAATAAGTTTTTAAATTGTATTTAATTTCAATTCATCTAAATGTAAATAGTCACACATGGACTAACACAACTGTGAGATGGGAATAAGTCTTCCCTTGTCTTGTCTTCCTTCCATGACTGATAAGGATGGAGAGGGCAGAGTTCTGACCATAAAATGGTAGAAAATGCTTCAGGGTCAGACAGAATTGAGTTCAAACCTTGACTATATTGGGGCACCTGGGTGGCTCAGTGGGTTAAGCCTCAGCCTTCAGCTCAGGTCATGATCTCAGGGTCCTGGAATCAAGCTCCACATCGGGCTCTCTGCTCAGCGGGGAGCCTGCTTCCCCCTCTTTCTCTCTACCTGCCTCTCTGCCTACTTACGATCTCTGTCAAATAAATAAATAAATAAATCTTTAAAAAAAATCTTGACTATATTACTCATTAGTTGTTTCCCCTTTAGGCAGTCCATTTATAACTTGAAAACTTTATTTCTTCTTCTGTAAAATATGGACAGCAGTCCCTAATCTCACAGAAATTTGAATCAGAAGCATATGACCTTGTCCAGTACAGGGTCTGGTGTGGGGTTGTGCTCAGGAGCTATGAGTCATGCTTTTCTTCTTTTTTTCTTTTTGTTATCAAGAATCCCAAGTGATCCAAGGCAGGGAGTACTGGTGGCTCCAAGAGTGGCCTTGAAGAGTAAGCACTACTCTGGGAACAAAAAGGCAGATGGTGACAGGTGCGGTTGAGGTGAAGGGTTAGAAGTGGAGACCCAACCAATAAAGCCAGATTCTCGGCAAGTCTGCATCACATAAAGGCCTCACAGCAAAGGGAAGCCAAGGGTTGGGAGAAGTGAGGAACCTGAGATCAAGGGTCTAGAGTCCCAAGTTACAGACTTCATTCTGAGCCTCAGTATCATCATCCATTAAATGGGGGTGGAAGTGTGGTGATACCAAAAGGTAGTCACTAAACTATAAAATCATTACAGTTTATCTAGCTTTCCAACTATCCTAATCTACTGTACCTTAGATTAAATGTTCCCTTAACTCTTAGGGCTCAACCCTATCATCAGGATTCAGAGTGGGCCTTACCATCTCTAGTTTACTCCTCCATGAGCAGACTCTCCTTCCTTAAGACTCAGTCTAGTCCTCATAAAGCCCTTCTCCTAGTTTCTTTGTGTCCAAATACCATACCTTTTTAGACCCATCTTAATAAACACCTCCTTCATGAGTCTTTGCCTGATCCATTAGGCAAAACTGGTGATATATATATATTACCAGTTTTATATATGTATATATATAGATAGATAGATATATCTAGATCTAGATCTATATATCTATCTAGAGATATATCTATCTAGATATCTAGATATCTAGATAATGTAGATTACCAGTTTTGCCTAATGGATCAGGATATATATATATCTATATCTGTAGAGATATATCGATATATCTATATATCTGTATATCTATATATATGTATATATCTATATATATATATCTATATATCTGTAGAGAGAGATATATAGATATATAGATATATAGAGAGAGATAGATGTGTCAGCACTCTGTAATCTGTGAAGAAGAGTACATATAGGATAAATTAAGAAATGAGCTTTTATTCAACTTTGCTTATACTTATAGGGAACAATTACTTGCCTGTCATGTTTTAGTGTCAGATATTGACCTATTGGTCCCTCTCACTCTCTCCAGATTTTGACCTCCTGAATTGACCAGACTATATCTTAGTTATGTCAGTATCTTCATCCCCTAAGGCAGTGCTTGTATAGAGTAGAAACAAAGTCAGCTTGCAACAGTACATTTAACCCATATGGAGTTGAATCTTAACAGCAAAACACATATGTGGATATATATATACACATATATGTTTTCATTTTATAATTCATTTCCACAAAAAAAAAAAAACTTTGTTTCTGCACTGAAACTACTAATGCTTCTAATTTTGTTTTGGCTGCTAAGAAGCTCAGAAGATACAACAATTAATTATAATTGCCACAATAGTCTGGGTCACCAACTCTTTGGTCTTTCTTTTTCTTTTTCTTTTATGACACACCATAAATTTCAGGGGTTTTTTGTGTGTATAAGGTGCAGCAAATGCTTTGTGAAACTGCACAGTGACTTTATACATGGGCTCAAGATTCAGACACACATAGATTCAAATCCTGGCTCTATTTCTTGACCGGGATTCTTTGGAAAAACAACTTCATTTTCTTGAGTCTCATTTTCTCCTACCATAAAAGGGAGGTAATAATTTGTTCTTCAAAGTGATGTTGTAAAATTTAATGAAGTAATGCACAGTATCTGGCACACCATAAACATTCAGTAATCAGTTAACCTATAACATATATACCTGTATGGCTTTTCTGGTTAACTTTCTCCAAAAGGTAGGTAAAATTGAACACAAACATCCATAATAACATTCTACTATTTTGCTGCTTCTCACTCTTAGAACCAGAGCCAAGGCTGGTGGTCACTTAGTACTTAAAACGGAAACACAGCAAGTTGGAGAACATG
The DNA here is from genome assembly GCF_002288905.1 of Enhydra lutris kenyoni. Taxonomy (NCBI): domain Eukaryota; kingdom Metazoa; phylum Chordata; class Mammalia; order Carnivora; family Mustelidae; genus Enhydra; species Enhydra lutris. The sequence continues at coordinate 5,525,102 of NW_019154165.1, read as the reverse complement.
TCTCTTTCAGGGCATCGAAGCAGAGATAGATAAACTAAACCCCCTAGGTCAAAGTTTATAACCTAAGAATGGTTGTGAAATGTTTTAAAAAGAAGAGAAAGAAAAAGGAGAAGAAGAAAAAGAATAAATCACCTGTTACATCTACATTTTAAAATGTTTCCCATCTGTCCCTTTACAGAAAAAGGTTGCCCACCACTGACTTAGAGAAGAGCCATGGCCACCTTTGTCCAAGACAGAGAAAAACATATTGTAGTACTAGAATGAAGCTCTGGAGTTAAAATGCCTGGATTCTTGTTTTACAACCAGTTACATCTGCTCTACAGCCCAGAGTTGTTGCCAGGGTCAAATGGGATCATGTATCTGGCACTCAACGTAGGTGTAGCTTTCTCCCCCCCTTATTTGTTTATGTAAATGGACAAATGTTTATAAATCTTGGGTTCATAATTCTGAGAACATCTAGTTTTAGTCTCCCCTTTTCAATCCTCTCTTTTCAATTAGGCTACCCAGTGCTATGATGTCTTTTACCAGTGGAACAGCCCATTAGACCCCCAGTGAGAACACAAAACATAGTTTCTTACTGTTTCAACTTAAAATAAAGAAATGCCAGAAGCATCTCCATAAAGAGGTCCTCTTTCTGGTTAGGCACCTCTGCCTCTAAGCTATATTCATGAGACTATAAAGTGACTTGAATATCCTAAAAATAATCATAATTTCTGACTTCAGTTAGATATTATCCTTACTTTTTCTGTAATCCTCAGGCAACTCTGTAACACAAACAATATTTCCCCTTATTCAAATGTTGACCCTGAAACTCTGGGATGTTGTATTACAGTAACTGATTCAAGCCCAATCCTGTCTGTGCCCCATTTCTTATTTACATAGTCCCTCAGTAACTAGTTAGGAAAGGCTTCTTGGGGGAGGAGGAAGAGTACATAGACCTAAAGTCTTGTGATCTTCATTCACAGGGTTTATTTGAAGAGGAGCATTTGGGGATGTCAGACCAAGGAAGGGATAGCCTTCTGAAAACAGAGGATGAAGAGAACTTAAGTCATATAGATAAAGAATTTAAGCCCCTTCCATATTACTTTAATAAAGTAATATTTTTTTTTCCTGAACAGCTGTGTTGAGCCTTAAAATTTGAAAATGTAAAACATAAGAAATAGCATAGAGGGCATTAAGAATAGGAAAGGGAAAATGAAGGAAGAAAGCAGAGGGGGGAGATGAACCATGAGAGACTATGGACTTCGGGAATCAAACTGAGGGTTTTTGGGGGGATGGGTGAGCACAGTGATGGGTATTAAGGAGGGTATATATTGCATGGAGCACTGGGTGTTATACACAAGCAATGAATCATGGAACACTACATCAAAAACTAATGATGTACTGTATGGTGACTAACATAAAATTAAAAAAAACAGAATAAACAATATAAATAAATGAATAAATAAATAAATGTATGTATGTTCCAATTTTTTAAAAAATTGAAAATGGATGTGAAAGGTGAATTATAAGATATACAGGGCTATGTTAATGTGAGGATCTTACTTTTATGTTTGGAGGAATGACTTGGCTTTGGGTTAACCAATAAATCTGTACTAGAGCCATGCCTGATTCTCCCATCTCCCTGCCCCTAAGCCTAGCATTCCTAATAGTATCTCCACAGCAAACTCCACAACTAATAGCTTTAGAATGTTAAGTGAAAGAGGAAAGAAGGTGCAGGCAATCTGAGCAAGTAATATAAGCACCTCATCCCCTTTCCAAGAGGAGAACATCAGTCAGCTCAGCAAGCAGATTCCTGTGTTCTCCTTATTCCCCTACTACGGAATTCTCATGCCTGCCTCTATGATGGATCTGGGAAGAAGGATTGCTGAGGAGGTGAAAGAGGGGGATAACAAGCCATTCGGCAAGAGAAAGAAGCTTCCGCTCCATAACTGATAACCATGGCTATCATTCAAGTCAGCTTGGCAAACACTCCTGAACGGTCACCTGTGACCAGACTCACGGTTACATTCCAGAATTTAATGTGAGTTGGCTCTATCCTCAGAGAGCTTCCAGTCTTGTTGGCATACCTTCTAGGTTCAGCTGCAGCTTTAATACAGCACAGAATACCTAAGAGTAGTGAAACCAATGTAATGGTACAGGCAAGAGAGAAATCTACAGGCACAACTTCCCCTCCCCATTCCTGGGGACAATCTTTACTAAGACCCACACAGTTTGAGGGATCTATTCCCATGATCAGGTCTGGAAGCCATGATAGTAATAATGATAATGATAATGATTGATAATGATAAAATTTGTGACAGTCATTGGACCAAGCACTTTTCACATATTAACTTATTTAATCCCCAGCAATTCTATGTAAAGGAATTGCATATTATGTATATTATTATCCCAAATATTCAAATAAGGAAACTGAAATATAAGGTAATCCTCAGGAGATGGCAAGGTAACAAACATCTTGACTCTATAAACATCGAGCACTTACTATGTGCTAAGCTTTGTACTGGTGCTGAAATGCAGAGCACCATGGGAATATATGATATCAGTCATATGGTAGAGTGGAAAAGTAAGTAGACGAGCAGTCAGAAGTCATATATACTGTGTCTATTATATGCCAGAGAGTATGCTAAGTACTTAGACAATAAACAAGGCAGATAGAGTGTTTACAGCACAGAGTGACAAATGTCATGGCAGAAGTAAGCATGGAAGCTATGAGATCTTGGGCTAGGAAGTGGCAGGGGGAGTCACATAGGACTTCCTGGAGAAGGTGGTCTTTGGGCAATTGCTGTTTTCAGATATTTACAAGAGACCAGCCCAGGCTCCTCATTCCAACTAGATCCCTCACCTCTATCTTTCTGGCCCCAGATACTCAAAATTATTTTCTTTCCTTAGGATCAAGCTTGAGGGACTTTCAGTTCTTATGCAGGTCAGGGCATTCAGCCCTAGAAGTCTCTCTCTCAGTTCCCCTCTCCCTGGCAATAGGTGCAATCTGTCTATCTGGTTTGCCTTAAAAATATCCTACCAGATACCTAAATAAAAAGGAAAGACTGGTATCTCACTGCAGTGCCTGGCTCATTTGTCTCAATGGGGAGTACCCTCAGACAGCTCTTGCCTGGAAGTTTTGTCTGCAGCATTTTTCTATCTTTTCATCATATTCTCATTTATTACAAGAACATAAGCAGCATCTGAGAGTCTGTCTGCTCAGCACAGCAATGAGATTTTTTAAATTTACATATATATTCAGTACAGTTTTTTAAAAATACTTTAACACTTAGAAAGAATGTGTGTCTAAATATATATGCATGGGTGTATGTGTGGGGGGATTTTGTACATTACTATATGCAGGAAGCTTTATGTAAGAATCTCTCTCTCTCTCTCTCTCTCTCTCTGTGTGTGTGTGTGTGTGTGTGTGTGTATGTGTGTGAACTTGGGCTGGTTTAGATATCTGGAAGACTTCCAGCAAATTTCCAGCAAATGAAGGTCTGAGCTCCATAAAATTGTCTTTTCTTCATTGCAGTGAGAAATAAGTCATGAGAGATTGATGCTAGATGACATAATTGTCTCCATGGAAATTATTTTCTGACAGTGGAATAATAATAATATTAATAACCCCTGATATAACTGAACCTAGTGCTGTGGCAAACTATATATGTTACCTCATTTCATTTGAAGAGTAATCCCACAAAGGAAACATTATATCACTCCATTTCATAGATAAGAAAACAGAAGGCCAGAAAGATTAAGTAATTTGATCAAGGTTGTACAGCTCTTAAATAGCAGAACTAGAATTCCAGTGAAGATTCTGATATCTGGGATCCTACTCATAACCATTACACTCTTTTAGATGAAAACAAAGGCACTATTCAATATTGAGTGTAGTTAGAGCATCTTTTTAAAAAATTCATTTATTTATTTTAGAGAGAGAAAGGGAGAGAGTAGGGAGAGAGGCAGCAGAGGGGGAGAGAGAGAATCCTGAATCAGGGCTCCCTGTTGAGTGCCAAGCCCAATGTGGGGATCAATCCCAGAACACCAAGATCATGACATGAGCCAAAACCAAGAGTTGGCCATTTAACTGACTGAGCCACACAGACACATCTGCAACTAGAGTATCTTATTGAAGGTGTCAAAGACCAGGATGTGGAGATTAGAATTAATATGGAAGGCATTGAGAGTCACTGATATTTCTTGAGCAGCAGTCTAGAAAGTGGTGCTTTTGGAAGATGAATTTCTAGAGAGAGGAAGCAGAATCTTTGGACCAATAATCTTTGTGTTTACTCCTCCAGTTTATGTGATCCAACAAAGATAACAGGAGGCAAGTTGGGCTTTCTTGGGGGCCCATATCCTTTCTTGAGGTCATGGTAGCTGGTTTTGGAAGGCACTGATATGTGAGGAGCACACAGGGTTATAATTTTTTGGAGAAATCCAGACAAACTTGCTGCAGTTGTCTGGAGGCTGACTGCTAGATTTTTTCTCCCTCAGAAGATTCCAGAGGAAGCTTTCCCAATTTTATTATTTCTTACCTTATTTCCCTACTTAATTTAAGTATGTTTAGGTTTCATCCTAGCTCTGCTTATTAGATGTGAGTTATTTAAATTCTCTCAGTTTCTGAAAGCTAGTGTTCTTTTTCATTTCTTCAGTCTGAAACCCTTCCCCATACACACAAAATTCAGGGATTAGAGATCAAAAGAAGTATGGAAGAATAAGATGTAAGTTATTTTTATTAAATAACAAATTATTCCATATCATTGTAGCAAATCATAAACACAGAGATATATATAAAAAATGTTCAGCTTTGGGGCACCTGGGTGGCTCAGTCATTAAGCAGCTGCCTTCAGCTCAGGTCATGATCCTAGGGTCCTGGGTTCAAGCCCTGCATCTGGCTGCCTGCTCGGTGGGAGGCCTGCTTCTCCTTCTCCCATTCCCTCTGCTTGTGTTCCCTCTCGTTGTGTTTCTCTCTGTCAAAAAAATAAAATCTTTAAAAAAAAATGTTCAGCTTTGGGATGCCTGGGTGGCTCAGTCAGTTAATTGTCTACCTTCATCTCAGGTCATATCCCAGGGTCCTAAGATTGAGTCCCACATTGGGCTCCTTGCTAAGCAGAGAGCCTGCTTCTCCCTCTGCCTGCCACTCCACCCTGTTTGTGCCCTCTCTCCCTCTCTCTCTGACAAACAAATAAATAAAATCTTATTTAAAAATGTTCATTTTGGCCAAACTGTAGAAAGAACCAAGATGCCCTTCAATGGACGAATGGATAAGGAAGATGTGGTCCATATACACTATGGAGTATTATGCCTCCATCAGAAAGGATGAATACCCAACTTTTGTAGCAACATGGACAGGACTGGAAGAGATTATGCTGAGTGAAATAAGTCAAGCAGAGAAAGTCAATTATCATATGGTTTCACTTATTTGTGGAGCATAACAAATAGCAAGGAGGACAAGGGGAGATGGAGAGGAGAAGGGAGTTGAGGGAAATTGGAAGGGGAGGTGAACCATGAGAGACTATGGACTCTGAAAAACAATCTGAGGGTTTTGAAGGGGCGGGGTGTGGGAGGTTGGGGGATCCAGGTGTTGGGTATTGTAGAGGGCACAGATTGCATGGAGCACTGGGTGTGGTGCAAAAATAATGAATATTGTTACACTGAAAAAATAAAAAATTTAAAAAAAATTTTTAAAAATGTTCATTTTCCCTAAGTTGTTTGTAATCCCATTTTTAGGAGGTAACTGATATTATCAGTTTGGCATAATTGCATAATTCCTTCCACATCTTTCTCCATTTATTACAAACATATTTAAACAAATATATACCTATGTAGAGTTGTGAGTTTTTCTACACAAAAGTGTAGTATTGTGCATATGTTTGTTGTTGTTATTGTTGTTTTTATGAACATCATCTTATTTCATCCTCAGCTAGGAAAAAAACAACATGTTTTGTTCATTTGACATTTAAAAGATCATGGACTTTACTACAGGACAATAGCCACTTAACAAAGACTGATAGACTCAACTACATGAAAATAAAAATCCTATGAAATGAAAAAACTGAGTTTAATATGGACACTAACCCTTAAACTGTCACATAATTTGCAAATATTACCCCAGTTGGTTCTTTGTATTTTGATTTTGATTTTCCTGTCCTTTGTCAAAAAACATTTGTATAATCTTGGAGTGAGGGATACCTTTAACAAGAGAGAAAACTCAGATGCTATGAGGGAAAAATATGCATGTTTGACTACATTGAAGAAAAAGTTAAAACTTTTAAAGTGTCTCTCTTCAGGCAGAGGAAAGGCTTAAGCATGGAAGCATGTTAAGGAAGGCAGAATCTTCAGGTGAAGAAACAAAAATATCAGATTAGGCTTCAAGTAGCTACAAGGAGGGCAGTTTGACCTGAAGATAAGGGCTGTACCTAGAACTAGCAAGAAATGGAGGAGGGCCTATCTGGGAGAACAGTAGTGATAAAGAGTGACTCATTGTATAAATGAAAGAATGGGACTGAAAAATAATCTCCCTTAGTGAAACCCAACTGTCTATCTAATAGACTATAGTATTGACAGTGGTGAGAGAGGAAGGGGCGTGGGAATCCAACCAATGGAATGATCTTGAGGCCACAACCCTTTCAGGAAGATAGTCCTTAAGGATTTTCGAAGATTTTCTTTGTGTCAGAAGCCTTAGAACCTTAAGTGCCTCATGGAATCCAACAAAGTCCTCCACCCTCACATCAGGGTATCTGTTTTTGTTTGTATACTTCATAAATCTTACCTTGGGGCCCATTTAGGCTGAACCTTCTCTTTTATCTTCCCTTTCTTTCCTGTCCTTCTCTCTCTCTCTCTCTCTCCTTTTTTTTCTTTTCTTTTTTCTCTCGTTTGGGTGGGGGATCCTGATTGTTCAGAAGTGTTCTAGGGTGCACCTTGACTGCACCACGGTTGATATATCCAGCTACATATGTTCAGTCATCTCTCACCAAAATGACTAGGAGGAGGAATGCCCAAAAGAAGAAAAATACAGAGGATGGGCCTTCTGCAACAGAGCTAACAGCTATCAACATAGACAATATGTCGGAAAGAGAATTCAAGCTAACAATTATCCAGGCAATAGCTAGGTTGGAGAAAGCCATGGATGACCAAACGGAATTGATTACGGCCGAACTGAAAGCGACCAGAGATGATGTTCACAATGTTAGGGCAGAGCTGAAAGCCACCAGGGATGAGGTTCACAACGCTCTCAATGAGTTCCAATCTAATCTAAATTCTCTCAAAGCTAGGGTAACTGAGACAGAAGATAGAATTAGTGATCTGGAGGACAAACAGATAGAGAGAAAGGATCAGGAG
>NW_019154165.1:5507133-5512776 GCF_002288905.1 Enhydra lutris kenyoni | reverse complement strand
GAGAAGACATACAAATGGCTGTCAGACACATGAAAAAATGTTCATCATCACTAGCCATCAGGGAGATTAAAATTAAAACCACATTGAGATACCACCTTACACCAGTTAGAATGGCCAAAATTAGCAAAACAGGAAACAACATGTGTTGGAGGGGATGTGGAGAAAGGGGAACCCTCTTCCACTGTAGATGGGAATCGAAGTTGGTGCAGCCACTTTGGAGAACAGTGTGGAGATTCCTCAAGAAATTAAAAATAGAGCTTCACTATGACCCTGCAATTGCACGACTGGGTATTTACCCCAAAGATACAGATGAAGTGAAAAGAAGGGCCATCTGTACCCCAATGTTTATCGCAGCAATGGCCACAGTCACCAAACTGTGGAAAGAACCAAGATGCCCTTCAACGGAGGAATGGATAAGGAAGATGTGGTCCATATACACTATGGAGTATTATTCCCCCATCAGAAAGGATGAATACCCAACTTTTGTAGCAACATGGACGGGACTGGAAGAGATTATGCTGAGTGAAATAAGTCAAGCAGAGAGAGTCAATTATCATATGGTTTCACTTATTTGTGGAGCATAACAAATAGCATGGAGGACAAGGGGAGATGGAGAGGAGAAGGGAGTTGGGAGAAATTGGAAGGGGAGGTCAACCATGAGAGCCTATGGACTCTGGAAAACAATTTGAGGGTTTTGAAGGGGCAGGGGGTGGGAGGTTGGGAGAACCAGGTGGTGGGTATTAGAGAGGGCACAGATTGCATGGAACACTGGGTATGGTGCAAAAACAATGAATACTGTTATGCTGAAAAAAATTTTTCCTTTGGAATTAAAAGAAGAAGTGGTATATATATACAATGGAATACTATGCAGCCATCAAAAGAAATGAAATCTTGCCATTTGTGATGACGTGGGTGGGACTAGAGGGTATTATGCTTAGGGAAATAAGTCAGTCAGAGAAAGACAACTATCATATGATCTCCCTGATATGAGGAAGTGGAGATGCAATGTGGGGGGTTGGGGTTAGGAAAAGAATAAATGAAACAAGATGGGATCGGAAGGGAGACAAACTATAAGAGACTTTTAATCTCACAAAACAAACTGAGTGTTGCCAGGGGAGGGGGTAGGGAGAGGGTGGTTGTAATATGGACATTGGGGAGGGTATGTGCTATGGTGAGTACTGTGAAGTGTGTAAATCTTGAGATTCACAGACCTGTACCCCTGGGGCTAATAATACATTATATGTTTATACAAAAATAAAAAATATATTAAAAAATTCCTTTGCAAGCTTCTTTTATCTCTAAACCCCTCAAGATACGCATTGATAATCATCCTTCAAGCATATGGCCTACCGATATACATCTGAAGGATCTCATGACTAAGGTCTTGTTGGATCATAATAAGTGATCTTTTCCCAACAAGAGCTAGCCCCCTCAAGATACTGGCAACCTTGCCCCCCAAATTTCTTAGAGACTTACACTATCCCTAACACCCTCCCAACTTGAAAGTATATAATGGGCCACTCCTCATAACCCTGGTGCCGATCTTTCTGCCCATGGGTCCTGTCCCCATGATTTAATAAATTTAATCACCTTTTGCACCAAAGACACCTCAAGAGTTCTTTCTTGGCTGTTGGCTTCAAACCCTAACATCTTTCCTACATCATAAGCACTAGGCTGAGCCCATACCATGGATTATCTCATTTAATCCTTTCAATAATCCTACAAGGCTTATCCTGTATGATACTCATTTACAAGTAAGGAAATTGAAGCATGGAGACGTGAAGCAACTTGCCCAAATCCACACAGAATTTGAACTCTGTGTAAATTTATAGCAAAAGCTTTTAGCTGTAATTCTGTACCAATTCTCAAGTGAGATTTACAGAAAAGTCACTTCCACAAAATTCTACTACAAGCAAATGTGGTTTTGAACCCACATGCTAGTACCTCTGAAGATATTCTTTCCATTACAATATGTGGCTACATCAGTGGCCAAAAAATGAAGAATTATTGTGGGTGTGTGTGGATTACTTCTGGGGAGTTGGAAGTTCAGGTACTCAGCTTGGGATGTGGGGAATATGGTTTCTCATAGTGCAGATTTTTGAAGGGATGCAAGAGAGAGAGGTAGGCTGAATTTCATTGTCTTCTGTCCTTAGGGATTTGTGATAAGCACCTGTTACCTACCCTGATGAGAAAACAGAGGCAGATTCAAAGGGCAATGGGTTTTGTGGGAAATCAATTACTGAAATGAGGCCCCAGTCAAGCAAGCTTTCAGCAAGGTGATGTTTTAATCTTCTGTTTATTCAATGATAATCTCCCTAGGCAATGATTTATGTAACAGAAAAGGACAAGGGAGTTCATCATTTTGATTTTATTTATTTGTTGCAGCCATTGGAAGTTGCCTATCATGGAATCATTAGTGTTAAATAAAATGTATCATCTGATCTCCCAGATTTATGAGCAAAGATGCACCAATTACAGTTGCCTCTGGATGTCTAAGAATGATTCATAAACACAGGAAGGGAGCAAGACAAAAAGCAGAATTTAAAAGCTTCCTGATTAGGAAAGAACTTGCTAAGTAAGCAAAGGGACCCCTTTGATAAAAGCCTGTAGTGGAGTGAATATATCCAGAGTCAGCCAACTCCAGTGATTGAAGGAATCATTCAATCATTAAAAAGCTCCCATGATCCTAGGTGTCCAGACCTCTCCCTGACAAGTTGATCTATCTCATTGGGAGATAAGGGAATAGTTTGAAATAATCATGCTCAAGGTCATTGCAACCTTGGATTACCTTAGCAGGCTAGGGAGATAGATGCATGCTTCCTGGCCTGAGAACATACGCTATGAAGAAAAGCTCTCCAGGATGCCCTGTCTACAGGTTGGGCAACTTAAACTGACAGAACTAAAATCCAGGGCCTTGGATTTCAAGTCAAGTGTCCCTGACATTTCACACTAGTTAATTTTATTTACTAATCATTTCTGTAAGTGAGGGAAAAGAAAATTTAGATGTTTGACCAGATAGTGCACAGATAGAATGAAGGTGGCTATTAGTATCTATATTTCCAATAGACCAGAAGGTTCATAAAAGGAATGTATTTACAATTATAAGCTCCAGGTTTCACTCACAGCTATGCCATTACTTAGGTGATCTTGGACAAGTTGGTTTACTTTTCTGTATCTTAGTTCTTTCATCTGTAAAATGAGAAGAATGAACCCTGTCTAGTGGTCCTATTGGCAGAAGGGTTGTGCTGGTATGAGGGTCTGAGGTATGGGAAAGCTCTGGAGTAATGGTAGTAACAGTGGCTCATATACCCTTCCCTGCAGCGCCCCCTCCCCAAATTCATTAGCCACCAAAGCCTTTTGGTTTTACCTTTTAAATGGATTTCATTTTGTGTCCACAAACATTTCTTGAACATTTACTATGTGTAGAATATCATACTGGGTGCTATGAGAGATGGAGAGATGGACAATAAGAAATAGGCAAAGAATGATGACTAGAATGATAAGCATTAGGCTGAGGAACAACGATAAATGAGCCTCTGTCTCCAAGGCAAACTTTGTGTTGTCCTTACCAGGATCATTCTTTAAGTCCTCTTTCTAGTGCTAGTTCTTTCCGTGTTCCCTTCTGTTTCCTACCCACCCTGTATATGGTCAGAAGGTACATTAAGTCCAAGCTCCTCTGCTTGGTATTCCGGGGTCTCCCCATCCTGGCTCTAGTGACCCTCTCTCTCACTGGTCTCCAGTAACAATCACCCATGATCCTCAGGCCTAGTTCCTTACAGAATCCATTCTCCACATGATCTTTCCTATTTCCAATACTATACTTATTCCAATACTTGCTTCTTTACCTCTCTATTTTCTTGCCTGTAGTCAGCCTACATTCTCATCTTTTAGATGCCAGCTACAATTCCACTTCATCCTCAGAGTCTATATCCCCTGAATTCCTAAAATTAGAACCATGTAGTTTAGCTCTGAACTATTAAAGGCTCAGGTGATTCCAGGCTCCTTGACTGCCTTCTCAATATGAACCTCATCTCTTTGAAGGAAGGAATCAAGTCTTCATGTGTTATGTTTTTTGTTTTGTTTTGTTTTTGTTGTGTTATGTTGTATTTTTGTTTTTTCTTCAAAATAAGGACCTGCACTTTTTTGCCAACATGTTGACATTTCTGAATTATTGAAATAATTTCAGCAGTTTGCTATAGAGATTCTCATCTTGTTTTTAACAGTATACATTTTTACCACAAATAAAATTCAACAGGGACCCACAGTGTAGAAAACAGATCAAAATGGAGCTGTTCCAGGTGAAGTGGGGGACCACCCCTTACAGGTACTTCCTAGGATACCTCCATAGAATATTTTAGGGCTCGTGAGGTAAAGTTTTAAAATAAATATCTCAAAAAGCCAATGGGGAAGGATATATTAAAATTAAGATATGTACTTGGTGAATGATGTAATGTAAATATCGTAACTCAGAGAATCATGAAGCCTGAGGGGGCTGTGGGACCCTGGCTTAGAAGACCTGTTCAAAGTTTGCCTTATAATAGGGGAGAAAAGTTATTATAAGCACCCACAGAAAGAAATAGGGAAAGCTTCGAAGAGCTTTAGCGAGACCATAGAAATGGGGCAACCAGATAGCTAAACTCTAAGTGCCTGCCTAGGAAAGCTCAGAGCCTCAGGCTCTGTCTTCAGCAATTCTGCCATTACTCTGTTCAAGTCTCTCCACTGCCAAAGGTAAGGAATCTCTTGTCTGAGAATCTGTTTCTCTAGGGTTCCACTTCCTTCTATTTGAAACTACTTCCAATAATTATTTTACTGTGGTTTTCTCTCTGTCTGGCATCCAGAGTCAGACATTTTTCCCTGATTGAATTCAATGTTTTTAAGAAAATATGAGCACATATTTCAATGCCCATATAAGATACTACTATGACCCTTTCAGGAAAATCATTCAAGGTCTACAATCTATATCAATATCAGGACAGTATGGATTTTTTTTTCCTGAAAAGTTGTCAGCATATCACACCTCCCATTTCCAACAGCCCAGATCTGGACTACTCTTGTAATGACCCAGGGTTTATGAACTATGCACTCTATATTTGTGGTCCCATAGATGAGTCTAAGGAGGCAGCTGTGCCCCATGGGTTCTCAGTTTTAACAATAATAGTTAACTAATCAGCACTGTTATTTTTAAAGATTATTTATTTGTTTATTTATTTGACAGAGAGAGACACAGTGAGAGAAGGAACACAAGCAGGAGGAGCAGGAGAGGGATAATCAAGGCTTCCCACTGAGCAGGGTGCCCAATGCAGGGCAGTATCCCAGGACTCTGGAATCATGACCTAAATTGAAGGCAGACACCCAACAACTGAGCCACCCAGGTGCCCCTAATAGGCACTGTTCTAAATGTTTTGCTTATATTAACTCATTCAATTCTCACAATGGCCCTATGAGATAGGTGCTACTTTTATCCTCATTTTTACATGATATTGAAGCACAGAGAGGTTAAGTAACTTGCCCAAAGTCAGACAGATGGTCACAGGGCTAGGATTCAAACCTAGGCATTTTGAAACCAGAGAACTAACTGAACATAATAACAAACAAACAAATAATCTGTTAGCTTTTCTATAAAAAGAAAAAGAAAGAAAGAAA
>NW_019154165.1:5489533-5507033 GCF_002288905.1 Enhydra lutris kenyoni | reverse complement strand
ATAAAAAGAAAAAGAAAGAAAGAAAGAAAGAAAGAAAGAAAGAAAGAAAGAAAGAAAGAAAGAAAGAAAGAAAGAAAAGAAGAAAAGGAAACCAGAGCCCAAATTATCATACATATATTGTTTTTCTCATCAGCTTCTTACAGATGAAGAAACTGAGGCCTTGAGAAGCAAAACAACTCATCCATATTAGTGAGGTTCTCCTTCATCCACCAAGGAACAGTCTTCAACCCCTCCTTGGCTCTCTCCTGCCTTCTGGTGCCTAAGCCAACAGGAGTAGCTAGATGGAGGAAAGCTCTATTGTCCAAGAGGCCAGATGTTTAGATTCAAGTCCTCTCTTTCTTTTAAGCCTTTATGACTCTGGGGAGGAAGACTTTTTTTTCTCATTGGATATCTGTTTCCCCAACTATAATATAATGATTTAGAAGACTGCCTTTCAGATTTCCTTCAAATCCAAGTTAGTACAATTTTTTTGTAGATTTGTTTTACCTTAAAAATTCATCTGTATTTTTTTGCATTCTATTCTATAACAAATATGTCTTTTTAAATTTTTTTTAATTTTTTATTTCTTTTCAGCGTAGCAGTATTCATTGTTTTTGCACTACACCCAGTGCTCCATGCATCTAATACCCACCACCTGGTTCCCCCAACCTCCCACCCCCTGCCCCTTCAAAACCCTCAAATTGTTTTTCAGAGTCCATAGTCTCTCATGGTTCACCTCCCCCTCCAATTTCCCTCAACTCCCTTCTCCTCTCCATCTCCCCTTGTCCTCCATGCTATTTGTTATGCTCCACAAATAAGTGAAACCATATGATAATTGACTCTCTCTGCTTGACTTATTCCACTCAGCATAATCTCTTCCAGTCCCATCCATATCTTTATTTTGTTATGATTCTTCTAAATCTTCTAGTAAAGTCATTTTTTTTTTCAAGAAAGAGTGGCCCTAGAGTCCATGTACCTAGAGTACACTGGGGAGAACCCTTAGATATATGCATTTCAGTTTCAGAACCAGTTGTCTATAAGATACCTCTAGAGGCCCTCTCTGCTTTGACTTCTTTTTGTCTCAAAATCATTCATTTAATGCAAAAAGTAAGTGTCCTGTCCTACTTATTGCTTAACCCCATGGGGCTAGGTAAAGGAAAGGGGGAAAGAAATAGAAGGGTAAATGAGGGAATGTATTCTCTGAACTTTCTCAGACTCTATTCGTTAAAAAGAGGCATCAGGGCAAATTCAAGGAGTGGTCCAGCAGGAAGTCGGGTCTTGCCCTAATACAAACAAGTTGTGTGACCTTTGAATCAGATTGTTTATAAGATTATCTCATTAAATCACCTCACTGAGTGTATGAGTAAATTGAGGCACAGAGATGGGAAGGCATTTTCCTGAGCTCACACAACAAGTAATTAGTGAGGTGTGGATGAGAACCATGGAACACTTTCAAATGTAAAGAGTCATTATCAATCACATCAAGTTCCTAGACCTTTGTGTCCTCATTTCTAAAATAGAAATAAAAAATCGTTGGCCTATCACTGAGTTGTCATGATGATCTCATAAGGCAACAAATGTGAGAGGTCTTTTGATTGATCAATTCTTGCCATCATAAAAGTGGGGGAGAGAGTAAAAGGGCACTGGGAACCTGAAGAGGAGTGTGGTGCATGATGAGGAGTAGAAGCTTGAAGTATAACCAGACAAGGGGAAAACCTCAGAAAGGAGAGGTAGGGATCTCTAAGAAGGTGTTCCTCTAGCTACTGGCTGGCTTGGACTATTTGATTTGTTTATAACTAAGTGAAAATATTGTTTGTTTTACAAATACTTATACAGTATTTGTTTTTTTGGCAAGTACTGCTCCAAGGGCTTTATAAATGTTAACTCAGTTAATCCTCCTGGCGACCTTAGGATATGGGTTATATTATCTTCCCTATTTTATAGATGAGGGAATTAAAGTACAGAGAGGTAATGTAACTTCCCAGGGTCACATAGCTAGTAAATGGCAGGGAATGAATTTGAGACATTTAGTTTGCTTTGAGAACTCTACTAAATATCATATTCAGGTGAAATTGGTTGTGTCATGGAAATCAACAGTTTATAGTCTAAGCTTGCCACTAAAAAGAGGTTGGTAATCTTTCGTAAGTCATTTTCCTCTATGTACCTCCCTATCTGTACTAAGAGATTTACCTTTGTTTTGCCCATTTCTGGTCCTCTAGAAACCTAGCATTCTTTTCTTCATTCCAGAGACATTTTCTCAAACAACAGCTTTGTTTTTCTTCCCCTGGCCCTACTCTTAGTCCAAACTCACTTACGATCTCTAGGAAATAATGCTTTGTCTGCATAAAGAAGATTGCAGTGGAACATATAATCTTTTACTTTTAGAGTTTATATATGCCTCAACAAGAGTAGAGCTCCAAAGAAGTATACTTTGCTTTTGCTCATTTAGACTTAATAAGATAATTACTGTCTGTTATTTGGGTTATTAAAAGCATTGACAATTTCTTTCCTTTCACCCTGTTTACTGTCTATCTGGGACAGAGTATCATTAAACAAGCATTATTGAACAGATTTTTTTTTCTTTGTGCTATAAATGTTAATATAATTTTGAGAGGCGGCTCAGGACACTGCCACCATTTGCCCACGTGACCCTGGACACACCATTTAAGCTTGATAACCCTCAATAACCAGCCAAGCAAGAGACACCTCTTTGGATCTCTTGAGCACAGGCATTGCCTTTTTATAAAAGTACAGTGTTGTAGAGCTGAAGTAGACCTCTTATGTACGTCAGCTGCCACCCATTTTACCAATGAGGGCAGAAAGGATGTAATTAATTGTCCATGGGTCCAGTGTGAGTGGCCAATTCAGAAGTATAACTATTATACTGAAAGTATTATGAGGACAAGCATTAAATATAACTTGTATACTATAGTCTTTTCAATACAAAACGTAATGTCAGGCCCAAAATGGCAACTTAAAAATATTATAGACTGCCTGATTGTCATAACCCAAGTTTCCTGACTTCTAGGTGATAATTCTTGTCAGTCAACCACAACTGTAAGCAGCCTTATAAGTTAGCATAGTCATAGAGGGCCAAGGCTTGGAAGAAATTAGGCTGTAAATAGGAAATTTTTTTGTTAAGCTAAAAATACTAGAATCACTCACCTACCATAATCCTTATAATTTTTCTGCTACTATTTAAACTTTAGCCTCTAGTAGTTCCAAATACATTATTGCTCCCAACATGTTAGGTAGAAGAAGGACTTTGGGAGTGAGGACTAGGGAGGGAGGTGCAGCAGCTGAAGCAGTGAAGCCAACATGTTATAAGACATTTTGTGTTTCCGGTTTTGTTAGTTATCTATTTCTATGTGACAAGTTATCTCAAAATTTAGCATCTTAAAATAATACACAGTTATTATTTTACTGTGGGTCAGGAAATCAGGCATGCCTTAGGTGGGTGTCTCTGGCTCAGTGTCTTTCACAAGCTGCAGTCAAAGTGTCAGCTGTGTTTGCAGTCATAAGTCAGCTAGGGGAGGATCAACTTCTAAGCTTACTCATGTGGCTGTTGGCAGAATTCAGTTTCTTGTGAGCAGTTGGCCTGAGGGCCTCACTTCATTGTTAGTTGTTGAACATATGCCTCCTTCAGTTCCTTGCCACATGGGGTTCTCCATAGTGTGGCTCATGAAATAGCTCATTTTATCAGATGGAATAAGTGAGAAAGCAATAGTGAAAGGGAAAAATGAAAATTACCATCTTTTATTTTTTTTTTAAAGATTTTATTTATTTATTTGTCAGAGAGAGAGAGGGAGAGAGAGCAAGCACAGGCAGACAGAATGGCAGGCACAGGCAGAGGAAGAAGCAGGCTCCCTGATGAGCAAGGAGCCTGATGTGGGACTCGATCCCAGGACGCTGGGATCATGACCTGAGCCGAAGGCAGCTGCTTAACCAACTGAGCCACCCAGGCGTCCCACCATCTTTTATAACCTGATATCAGAAATAACTTCCTATCACTTTTGCCACATTCTATTGTATTCTAGATTCAGACCATAATCTAGGGGAGGGGATTACAGAAGTGTATGAATACCAGGAAGCAAGTACAAGTGATTAGAACTTTGGAGAGTTTGGTTGTAGTTTAAGTTTTATCACTTACTCTATGGTCTTTGGTAACTTAGCTTATATTTCTGAGCTTCACTGTTTTCACAAGCAAAGGAGAAATAAAATGCTTGCTTCACAGGGTGGTTGTGGGAATGGAATGTGTGAATTTTGAGGAGCTGATAATCTAGCAAGGGGGAGGAGTACCTACATTATTTTACAAAGTGGGTCCATACCTTTCATCAGAGTATCAAAGGAACACTTGACTCCTTTAAATGACGTAAATGATTCACTCTACATTTACTAAACCTTACTATTCATCATTTGTTCAAAATTATTTACTGAGTACCTACTATGTACATGTATGTAATACTATATACCTATACACCTAGTGTGTACTGTATACCTATATACACATATATAGCATATATATATACCTATATACATACACATATATATACCTATATACCTAGTATGTACACATACTAAATAACTAGTATGTACTGAGTACCTACTATGTACTACTATGTATGTAGGGTACTGCCTTAGGTACTGGGAATACAGCAGTAAGAAAATTAGACAATAATCCCTTGCACTTATATCCTAGTAAGAAAGGCAGAAACAAGAATTAGTAAGATACATAATATGTATACTAGCATAAGCATTAAACAGAAGAAAAATAAAGCAGGGTAGATGGATAAGAAATATTGGGAGGGTGAGTGTAAATTTATTTCTATTTTTTAAACGTTATTTCTATTTTTTCTCTACAAATTTATATTTAAATTCTACTTAGTTAACATATAGTGTAATATTGGTTTCAGGAGTTGAACTTAATGACTTATCACTTACATATAACATCCAGTACTCATCACAAGTGCCCTCCATAATACCCATCAGCCATTTACCCCATCCACCACCCACTTCCCTCCATCAACCCCGTTTATTTTCTATACTTAAGAGTCTCTTAAAGTTTGATTCTCATTTCTCTTTTCTTTTTTCCCCCTTGCCATATGTTCATCTGTTTTGTTTCCTAAATTCCACTCCATATAAGTGAAATCGTAAGGTCTTTGTCTTTCTCTGAATGATTTATTTTGCTTAACATAATACACTGCAGCTCCATACACATCATTGCAAATGACAAGATTTCATTGTTTGTGATGGCTGAGTAATATTCCATTGGATATATATACCATATCTTCCTTATCAATTCATCAGTCAGTGGGCACTTGGGCTCTTTCCATAGTTTGGCCATTGTGGATAATACTGTTATAAATATTGGGACATATGTACCCCTTTGAATCTGTATTTTTCTACCTTTGGGTAAATACGTGAGAGTGCATTTATTGGGTTCTAGGGTAGTTTTATTTTTAACTTTTTAAGAAATCCATATACTGTTCTCCAGAGTGGCTGCACCAGGTTGCATTCCCAAAAACAGTGTAAGAGGGTTTGCCTTTCTCCTCATTCTTGCCAACATCTGTTGTTTCCTGTGTTGTTAATTTTAACCATTCTGACAGGTATAAGGCTATATCTCATTGTGGTTTCGATTTGTGTTTCTCTGATGATGAGTGATGTTGAGCTTCTTTTCATATGTACGTTAGCCATCTGGAAGTTTTCTTTGGAAAAAATGTCTGTCTATTCATGTCTTCTGTCCAT
The DNA here is from genome assembly GCF_002288905.1 of Enhydra lutris kenyoni. NCBI lineage: Eukaryota > Metazoa > Chordata > Mammalia > Carnivora > Mustelidae > Enhydra > Enhydra lutris. The sequence continues at coordinate 5,501,309 of NW_019154165.1, read as the reverse complement.
TTCTTAACTGTATTATTTTTGGGGGGGGAGTGAGTTTGAGATGTTCTTTATAGATTTTGGTTACTAACCCTTTATCAAATATATCAATTGCAAATATCTTCTTCCATTCTATAAGCTGCCTTTTTGTTTTGTTGATTGTTTCATTCACTGGATATATTTAGTTCTTTATTTTAGGAAGAGAGAGCATGGGGAGCAGGTGGAGCTGCAGATGGATAAAGAGAATCTTAGTTGGAATCCCAGATGAGAATGGAGTCTGACACGGGGCTCCAGGTCATGATCCTGAGAACAAGATGTGAGCCAAAATCAAGAGTTGGATGCTTAACCAACTGAGTCACCCAGGTGAGCTTTTTATCTTGATGAAGTCAGAATTGTTCATTTTTGCTTTTGCTCATATATCTAGTAAGAAGTTGCTACAGCCGAGATCAAAAAGGTCACTGCCTATATTCTCCTCTAGGAGTTTCATGGTTTCCTGTCTCACATTTAGGACTTTCATTCATTTTGAATTTATGTTTGCATATGGTGTGAGGAGGTGGCCCATTTTCATTCTTTTGAATGTCGCTGTCCAGGTTTCCCAATGTCATTTTTGAATAGACTGTCTTTTTTCCAGTTGATATTCTTTCATGCTTTGTCAAAGATCAGTTGACCATATAATTGTGGGTCCATTTCTGGGTTTTCTGTTCTGTTCCATTGATCTGTATAACTGTTTTTGTGTCAGTACCATAATGTCTTGATGACTATAGGCTTGTAATATAGCTTAAAGTTGGAATTGTGACACCTCCAGTTTTCCTCTTCTTTTTCAAGCTTGCTTTGGCTATGTGGGGTCTTTTGTAGTTCTATACAAATTTTAGGATCATTTGTTACAGCTCTGTGAAGTATGCTGGTAGTATTTTGATGGAGATTGCTTTAAATATGTAGATTGTTTAGGAAGAATAGATATTTTAACAAATGTTTGTTCTTCCAGTCCATGAGCAGGAATTTTTTCCCATTTCTTTGTATCCTCTTCAATTTCTTTCCTAAGTGTTCTATAGTTTTCTGAGTACAGATCCTAAAGTAAACCTCTTTGGTTAGGTTTATTCCTAGATATCTCATGAATTTTGGTTCAGTTGTAAATGGGACCAATTCCAGATTTCTTTTTCTGTTGCTTCATTATTGGGGTATAGAAATGCAACAGATTTCTATACATTGATTTCATAGTCTGAAAATTTGCTGAATGCATGTATTAGTTCTAGGAATTTTTTGGAAGAGTCTTTCAGGTTTTATACTTAGAGAATCATGCCATCTGCAAATAGTGAAAGTTGGACTTCTTCCTTGCCAATTTGGAAGATATTTATTTATTTATTTATTTATTTATCTGATTGCTGAGGATAAGACCTCTACTGCTATATTAAATACTAATGGTGAGAGTGGACATCCCTCTCTTGTTCTTAATCATAGAGGAAAAGTTTTTCCCCATTGAAGATGACATTAGATGTAGGTCTTTTGTACATGGTTTTATGATGTTGAGCTATGTTCCATATACACCTACTTTGTTGAGGGTTTCTATCAAGAATGGATGCTATATTTTTCCAAAGGCTTTTTCTGTATCTATTGAGAGGATCATATGCTTCTTACCCTTTCTGTTATTAGGATGGTATAAAACATTCTTTGATTTGTGAATACTGAATCACCCCTGCAGTCCTAGAATGAATACGACTTGGTATTAGTGAATAATTTTTTCAATGTACTGTTGGATTCCATTTTCTACTATCTTGTTGAGAATTTTTGCACCCATCTTCATCAGGGATACTGGCCTGAAATTTTCCTTTTTAGTGGGGTCTTTGGTATTCAAATCAAGGTAATCTTGGCCTGATAGAATAAGTTTAGAAGTTTTCCTTCCTTTTCTATTTTTTGGAACAATTTGAGAAGAATAGGTATCAAGTCTTCTTTAAATGTCTAGTAGAATTCCCCTGGGAAAACATCTGGCCCAAGACTCTTGTTTTCTGGGAGATTGTTTTTTATTTAAATTCAGTTTAGTTACAATATAGTGTACTATTAGTTTCAGTGGTAGAATTTAGTGATTCATCAATTGCATATAACACTCAGTGCTCATTACATCAAGCGCCTTCCTTAATGTGCATCACCCAATTATTCCATCCCCCTACCAATCTCCCCTCCAGCAGCCCTCAGTTTTTTTTCCCATATTGTAGAGTTTCTTAATGGTTTGCCTCCCTCTCTTTTCCCTTTTGTTTTATTTTTTTCCTTCCCTTCCCCTGTGTTCATTGGTTTTGTTTCTAAGATTCCACATAACAGTGAAATCATAAGGTATTTGTCTTGTTCTGACTGACTTATTTTGCTTAGCATAATACCTTCTAGTTGCATCCATGTAATTGCAAATGGCAAGATTTTATTCTTTTATTTTTGATATTGTGGACATTGGTGTTATAAACATTGGGGTGCATGTGCTTCTTCGATGAATACCTAATGGGGGAATTGCTGGGTAGTAGGATAGTTCTGTTTTTCACTTTTTGAGGAACCTCCTTATCATTTTCCAGAGTGGCTGTACCAGTTTGCCTTTGCTGCATTTTATGGATAGATTTTTGATCACTGATTCAATTTCTTTGCTGGTTATGGATCAGTTAATTTTTTTATTTCTTCCTGTTTCAGTTTTGGTAATTTTTAAGTTTCTAGGAATTTTTCCATTTCTCCCATGTTGCCCAGTTTGTTGGCATATTTATTTTTCATAGCGGTTTCTTATAATTGTGTCTATTTTCATAATTTGGATGGTCATCTCTCTTTTTTCATTCATGATTTTATTTATTTGGGTCCTTTTTCTTTTCTTTTTGATAGAACTGGCTATGGATTAATTACTTTTATTGATTCTTTCAAAGAAGTAGCTCTTAGTTTTGTTGATTTGTTCTACTGGGTTTTGGGTTTTTTTTTGTTTGTTTATATGTCATTTATTTCTGCTCTAATCTTTAATATCTCCCTTTTTCTGTTGGTTTTAGGCTTTATTCTGCTGTTTCTTTTCTGGCTTCTTAAGGTATAAAGTTAGGTTATGTATTCCCTCTTAGGACTGCATTTGCTGCATCCCAAAAGTTTTGGACCATCATGTCTTCATTTTTTTCATTGTATTTTTTAAATTTTTTTCTTTATTCTTTTAAAGATTTTTATTTATGTTTTGAGAGAAAGAGAGAAAGCAAGAGAGCATGAGTTGGGGGCAGAGGCAGAGGAAGAAGCAGCCGACTCCCCAAGGAACGGGGAGATTGATGCAGAGCTTGATCCCAGGACCCCAAGATCATCACCTAAGCTGAAGGCAGATGCTTAGCTAGATGAGCCACCTAGTCACCACCTAATTTCTTCTTTAAATTCCTGTTTAACCCATTAGTTGTTTAGTAGAATGTTCTTTAACCTCCATGTCCTTGTGGTCTTTCCAATTTTTTTCTTGTGGTTGAAGTTTCGTTGCATTCTTGTCTAAAAACCTGCATGTTGTGATTTTACTCTTTTCATACTTGTTGAGGTCTGATTTGTGACCCAGGATGTGATCTATCCTGGAGAATATTCCATATACACTTGAAAAGAATGTGCTTTATGATGTAATGTTCTGAGTATATTCCTTAAGTCCTTCTGATTGAGTGTGTCACTCAAAGCCATTGTCTCCCTGTTGATTTTCTGCTTAGATGAATTGTCTATTACTGTAAGTGATGTGTTAAAGTTGCCTATCATTATTGTATTACTATCAAAGAGTTTTTTTACATTTGTTATTAATTATTTTTATATTTGGGTGCTCCAAGTTGGGGACATAACTATTTACAATTGTTAGATACTTGATGAATGCACCCTTTATTATGATATAATACCTTTCTTCATCTCTTGTTATAGTATTTGGTTTAAAATATAGTTTGTCTCATAGAACTATGGCTACTCTGGCTTTCTTTTGGTATCCATTAGCATGATAGATGGTTCTCTATCCCCTCACTTTCAATCTGCACATAACTTTATGTCTAATATGAGTCTTTTGTAGGCAGTGTGTAGATGGGTCCTTTTTTTTTAATCCGTTTTGATACCCTATGTCTTTTGATTAGAACATTTAGTCCATTAAAATTCAGAATGGCATTGAAAGATAAGAATTTAGTGCCTTTTTATTGCCTGTAAATTTGGTGTTTCTGATAATATTCTCTGTTCTTCTCTCATCTTTGTTGCTTTTCCTCTTGGTTGTTTTTTTTTTTTTCCTCCCTACTCAAAGAGTGTCATTTAATATTTTTTGCAGGGATGGTTTAGTGGTCATAAACTCCTTAGATTTTGTCTGCCTAGAAAACTCTTTATTTCTCCTTCTGTTCTGAATGACAATCTTGCTAGATAGAAAACTCTTTATTTCTCCTTCTGTTCTGAATGACAGTCTTGGAAGCGTATTTTTCCCATTCAGCATGTTGACTATATCTTGTCACTCTCTTCTTGCCTGCAAAATTATTGTGGACAGATCTACTGTTAACCTGATATGTCTTCCCTTGCAGGTTAAGGACATTTTTCCCCCTTGCTGCTTTCAGGGTTCTTTTCTTGTTTCTGTATTTTGTGAATTTGACTATGATCTGTCCTGGTGGTGGCTGGCTTTTGTTGAATTTAATGAGAGTTCTTTGTGTTTCTTGAATTTTGATGTCTGTGTCTTTCCTGAGATTAGGGAAGTTTTCAGCTATCATTTGCTCAAATAAATCTTCTGCCCCTTTTTCTCACTCTTCATCTCCTGGGACTCCTATGATATGAATGTTATTGTGCTTTAACAAGTCACTGAGTTCAATAAGTCTACATTCATGATCCATTACCTTTCTTTCCCTCTTTTTTTCAGTTTCATTATTTTCCATAATTTTATCTTCTATATTACTGATTTATTCCTCTACTATGTCCATCTTCATTGCCATTGCTTCCATTCAATTTTCCATCTCAGTTATACATTTTTTGTAGCCTGACTAGTTTTTAGTTCTTTTATCTCTATATAAGGGTTTCTCTAATGTCTTTTATGATTTTCTTAAGCCCAGCTAGTATCCTTATGATTACTGTTTTAAATTCTAGTTCAGATATCTTACTTGTATCTCTATTGATTAAATCCTTGGCCATGACTTTTTCCTGGGTTTGTTTGTTTGTTTGTTCTGTTTTGTTTTTTAATGAATCCTTCCATCTTGTTTTTTTTTTTTTCCTTGATCACTGTATTTTGTATGATTATTAGGAAAGCCTGTTGTATTTTTGTTTCTGAGAGTAATGGCTATATGAAGAAGAGGTTAAAAAAAAAGGAGGTTAGAGCCAACTGTTCTGGTCTGCTTGTTAAAAGAAGATAGTTCTGAAAGAAAGGAAGTTAGATCCCATTTCTCCTAAAGCTGAAGCTTTGCAACACTCTATGATCAGTAGACTTGGTGTGTGCAAGGGGCTTGTGTTGGTCTTCTGGGGGTAGGGTGTGCTACTTTGATTCTCAGGTGAATTTGCCATACTGGAGGTGAACCTGCTGGGGATGGGGGGAGAAGCAGGGAGGGCAGGGATGGTCTTGGTGTAAGCAGCTTGGACTTCCACTGGGTGGTGTTGTTTTGCTCACGGGATTCAGTCAGTACTGATGGTCAGGGGGAAAATGGCATCATTCCACTCTTTGGTCCTTGGAGCAGGGAGTTCATGACTGTCACTCTTCAGGAAGCCCTCATGGAAGAGCAAATAATCATCTGTCTCGTGTTCCTGGCTTCCACCAGATCCCTTTCCTGCATCTGAGCTTTCTGCCTGCCAAGCAGCACAGTACTCTTATGTTTTATTTATGACACATACCCACATTTCAAAACTCCAGATTTTAGAGATCTATGTGGCTGCATCCATGCTGATTCTCTGGGGGACTGTCTTGCACTATGGCCAGTGCCAATTTGTCCCAGAAATTAATTATGTGACTGAGCAGTGGTTTGGAGTTTATGACAAACTGCACCAAAACACTGGGACCAACTCTTGCTGTCCTCAGCCAGTGTCTTTATTTCTATGTTAGGGAACAAAGCAACACACTGGCACCACTAGTTCTTTTGTCCCAGGAGAGGCCATGCCACCACTCCCAAATGCACTCCAAATAGGAGAACTGTTTCTCCCCATGCAACCCAGGGGATCCTTAGACCACAGGCGAGTGTAAATTTACGTAGGATGGCAAAGGGAAGTCTCCCCGAGAAGGTGAGATTTGAGTACACATCAGAAGTAGGCAAGAGTAGTCCTTTTGAATATATGAGGGAAGAGAGAATGGCAAATGTGAAGGTCATAGTGTATCTGAGTAGTTAAAAAAAAAAAACAGCAAGGAAGCCAGAGCTGCTGGAGTGAGCAAGGTGAATGTTAGTGGAAGATGAGACCAGAGATGTAGTGGAGGTCATAAATGGCCTTGTAGATCACTGCAATGAATTCTCAATGCTGTTATTGTTCCTGCTCTTTAAACCGCGGCTGACTTCCATCACTGAATTCTGGTTCCTTTTCAAGCTGCCTTAGTTCTCTCTCCCCAGGGCTCTGATTCAGTCATTTCACCCCTGGGCTACTTAGGGCTTCTTTTGCTGCTCTGTTCTAATCTATTCTTAAACTTTCTCCCCATTCTGATTCTCCCAGGGAATCCCTCCAAAGCAAGGCCCATACATCACAGAAGCCCCAACATCTGGTCCAGTGTAAACAGTGACTGAGAAGAGGTATTTTGCTAAAGTTTGTTGAAGGAAGTGATTTTGCTACTTCAAGGCTAAAGTTTGTTGAAGGAAGTGATTTTGCTACTTCAAGGCTCTAAGGTGACAATGCCTTAAAAATGATATGCTATGATTTTCAGTGCAAGTTATTGTGCTTTCCTGACAAGAAGAGTCAAAAATTCAGAAATTATTACAACAGAAAAAAAAAAGAAAAGAGAAATTATTGCAACAGGAAGATCATCCAGTCTACGGCCATACCACCCTGAACACACCCAATCTCGTGATCTTGGACACTAAGCAGGGTCGGGCCTGGTTAGTACTTGGATGGGAGGAAGATCATCCAACCCAGTTATCTTTTAAGATACTGTCTCTTATATTCCTGTTAGGTGCCAGATATAGTGCTAAATAATATGATTAAGCCTTTGCCACAACAACTTCTACAGATGGGAAAACTGAGACCCAAACAGTGGGAAAGGATTTGTGTAATGTTACAGTAAATCAATGGCAAGGCACAGGGTGTTGTTGGTTTTGGCCCACAGCAGTGGGAATGCACTTCATTCTCTTGCCAGTCCAACAATAACTCTCATACCCAATAGCACACCTCATTTAGGATAGTCTCAGATGTAAGGGATGGAGCCTGGTATCATTACCTAGAATCAAGTAAAGCTTACTCCTTCAAAAAACAGAAGGCAGTCCCTTTAGAGGCAGATATTCTTGTAATAGAATCTTAGCTCTTTTGCTTGTAGTTAAACTTGAGCAAAATTCCCTGCTGTCCATTTTTCTCTTTGTGAAACAGGATTATAATACCTACCTTGGGCAGAGGTAGTGGGTTGTGAGGATTAAATGAAATAAAGTATATGAAATCATTTAACACATTGTCTGGCACATAGTTTACATACTCAAGGAATGACAATTTTCTTAACTATCAGGATTGATTGTCCCAACTGCATTCCTGTTGAGGCTGATCAAAAAAATGGGCCATGTTCATAGGTAAATATCTTCCTATCACTGTAAGTTTTTGAGTAAGGGATAGTAGCATGCATTTCCAGGCCTCCAGCAAACCAGAGGTTCTGTTAGATATCTGTGATCATAAATCTACTAAGAGAGATCCAGGCCTTAGAATCCATGAATCCTGATGTCTATTGGTGTACTTTTGATTTCACATTCTGCCTCTTGACGAGGGTGTGAACACAGCCCAGCCCAAAGCTCTGGGAAATGTAGTAATATTGACTGAGGAAAGTTGTGTCTCCATTTCCTCAAATATCATTCTTTTAACTGAGAAACATCTGCTACTGCCATATCCTTATTGTCACTGCTCCAGGACTCCTAAGAATATTAAAAGGAAATTAATTTTCAGGATTTCTTTTAGGACCCATGTCTTCTTTCTTTTCAGCCTGCCTGATTTCCTTTCAACAGTAGCCACTACAGTGTGTGTGTGTGTCTGTGGGTTGTGCTATAGTGGTGAAAGGCAGTAATTTCCCTGGTGTGAGCTGGCCTGCAGACAAACTTGAGCACCTACATTGTTCTTCAGAGAAGATTTACCTCATGTGCACCTATTGCCTAAGCACCTTCAGTTTCCACTCATTTAACTCAACATTTAATTTTCTTGATTTTGACAGGAAAGGAAAATAGGAGGAGAAGAATAAAAAGAAAAGAAAAACAACATAGAAAACACTGAATGAGAGGGGTGATGGGGCACTAAAACCACTGCTAGGTAACCAGCCAACAGTGATACTGCATGTTTATGGGTTTTGGTTGCCATGGAGATGGTTATGTAACTCCAACTGGTGGTGAAATTTCATACTGCTTGGGGTGGTGAGTGATATTTCAGTCACTTAGGGCTGCTCTTAAAGAGAACAAATAAAGTAGCTGAGGGGCCCTTTGTCTTGCAGTCTACAGCCTGCACCAAGTTTCAGTCCTACACGCCAGTCATTTTCTAGTTTTTTTGTGTGTGTGCAGCAAAATGTTCCCAATTATTCTCTGAGTAGAGCTGGGCACTTAGTCCTCTCCTTGGCCCCAAATGTCTAGGCATGAGGCTCAAAGCAAAGAGGAAAAAAAAAATAAAAGGCCACCTTTGGTGAAAAGTCTGTGTGGAAAATTTCAGGTTAGAAACCTTGTTTGTTTGTTTGTTTTGTTTTTTGGTTTTTGGTTTTTTTTTTTTTTTTGAAAAGTTTTGAGTTGAAGAGAGGGCATGAGTTTACTAGTACAGAGCCTGAAGGCTAGGTATGTTCTCTCTCTCTCTCTCTCTCTCTCTCACACACACACACACACACACATGCACACACTTGAACTCACAATGCTTGGTCTTATTTAATTTCATTCACCCTTCCAAACACATTCATGTGCATGCTCATCCAAATTCACATTCCCATATGTTCTACCAAAAATGTACACATTAGGGGCACCTGGGTGGCTCAGCCATTAAGTCTGCCTTCGGCTCAGGCCATGATCCCAGGGTCCTGGGATCTGCATCAGGCTCCCTGCTCAGCAGGAAGCCTGCTTCTCCCTCTCACACTCCCTTTGCTTGTGTTCCCTCTCTTGCTATCTCTTTCTCTGTCAAATAAATAAATACAATCTTTTAAAAATGTACACATTAGATTGCACACACAGTTCATTTAAAGAAAAATATATATTTGATTGAACATATACATATGCTCACAAATATGAACCTTGGATTGTTCATGCACAATTCACTGATACATCTCCAAATACACATGAAATATTACATACTTACATGCATATGGTTGGCTGAACCATGTGAAATTGTTCATGTTAAAACATAATGAAACTATAAAAATGGCAATTTCATATGGCCCAACCTATACACTTACAGTCATATATACATGCATACATTCTCACATTCATTCTCTCACAAACTCAAAGAATCTCACAAACTCAGAAATGTTCATATTTCCTCACTCACACTCTTTTCATGTGTTTCCAGTCAAACATATTAGCTATCACACGAATACCCACACACAATTATTTTTCACCTATTCTTTCATGTGTAGCCCCTCACATATTCCTTATTCCTTCCTCTACTTTCTCAGACCTAATCAGACATATTCAATTACACACACTAACATTATGAAATTCTCTCACACATGCATACTTTTTCACTCACTCATCCATACATACTCACTATGGAGGCACCCTGGATCCAGCATTTTACAGTGTGCAAACTGCTGGTTTTCTAAACATGATCTCACTGGGTCCTTGAAAACCACCTTGGGAAAAGAAGCACAAAAGGAACTATTATCCTTATTAGATTAACTAAAGAACATAGAGAAGAGACGCCTGTGTGGCTCAGTTGGTTAAGCATCTGCTTTTGGCTCAGATCATGATTCCAGGGTCCTGAGATCAAGTCCTACATTGGGCTCCTTGCTCAGTGGGCTTCTTGCTCAGCAGGGAGCCTGCTTTTCCCTCTGCCTGCTGCTCCCCCTGCTTGTGCGTTCTTTCTCTCTCTGACAAATATATAAAATCTTTAAAAAAGGGAACATAGGGAAATAAGTAGCTCAAGTTCACATAACAAGTAATAAGAAAAGACTTGAACCTAGATTTTTATAAAAATATTTTATTTATTTATTTAAGAGAGAGCGTGTGTGTGCAAGAGACAACATTGAGTGTGAGGGAAGGGGCAGAGGGAAAAGGACAAGCAGACTCCCCACTGAACAGGGAGCCCAGTGCAGAGCTCTTTCCCAGGACCCCAGGATCATGACCTGGGTTGAAGGCAGATGCTTAACCAACTGAGCCACACAGGTGCCCCAAACTTAGATGTTGTGATGTCAAATTCAGTGCTATTTTCCCTTTGCATATATTTGCCATGGCTAGGGTGGATACATTTTGGGTGAAAACACTCTGTATGAGGGATTGAAACTGTAAGCTTCTGCCTCTGGAGATTCATCTAGGATGTAGAGGCTAAGATTTAGATGATGTTTCTAGCCCCTTTCCTATCTCATCTAGCAATGGGGTAGAGGTCATTTCATTTAGCCAGATCAGCATTTTCCTCTCACTTTGGTACCCCTTCTGCATCCTTAATCCTCAAATAATCTCTCACTCTGCCTTGATGGTCTGGACAGTAAGCAACATCATCCTCTGATTTATGAAATTCATCTTTCATTATCATTTGTAGTGACAATAGCTTGTTTTCATTCTGCACAGAGGAGCAAAAGACTCAATACATGCCTTAGAGCTGAAATATTCAACGATGCTTTTTATATTCTAGCTGATAGGAAAATGGGACTTGAGAATCAATTGATTTCTCAGGGCAAAGATTCCTAAAAGGATTCCGGAGCAGTGGAGTTCTGGGGTCAAAGACACCAGGGAATTTCCAGTACTAGAAACTCTTGGACTAGAAGGTTCTAGACTGGATGTTGGAGCTGGAGATCTTTGGAGTCAGAGAATTAAGATTTGAAAGGATATCAGAATAGTGATAATAAGAAAGCCAGAACATATTTTATGGCAGAGGAAAGTAGTTTGGGAGATGCACTGACCAGCCAAATTGTGCTGGCTAGCTTCCTTTATCTTCTTGCCCCCCTAATTTCAGGAGCTTCCTCCATTAACCCCTTCAAGCTTAAGAGTGATGAGAAGCCCCATTGTAAGTACTGAACTAGGCCTTGTGGTTTCCCTACATCCCACTAACATCTTTGTACTCTCTTTATTTAACCCTCCCTGTATTCTTCTAATTTGTATGGGCTTACTATTTCATTCTGGGACCAAAATGCAAGGGAAATCTGTAGAAAACAGTTCTGTTACAGTCCTTCTGAGCTTCAGACCCAAGTTAGAGAGAAGATGACCCTACATTGATTTTCCTGTGTGGCCCAGTGTTACAGTCTTTCTGAGCTTCAGGCCCAAGTTGGAGAGAAGAGGAACCTAGTTTGATTTTCCTATGTTGCCCAGCATACCCTAAAATGCTCTACCCTCATTACCTTGAGGACTTTCTCACAGTGGATCCTTAGGCAGTACTCAAGATGTTGGTCTACGTGCTTTTCTAAGCCACAAACTCATTTCAAGAGGGCAGAAACCCGGCCATTGTAGAAGTCCTTTTTATTCTTTCAACTTGTCTTTTACTTTATGTCTTTCATGAACAGGGTCTAAGGCATGGATCCCAATTTGGAAGGAGATTA
>NW_019154165.1:5459069-5489433 GCF_002288905.1 Enhydra lutris kenyoni | reverse complement strand
GGGAAGAGCCCAGGGTGGGGGGTGGGGAGCACTGATGACATTTTACAGGATTGCTTAAGGGAGGCAAGATGTAAAAGATTCAAACATAGGACATGGAGTAGAAACAAAGGAAAGACTTTCCTGCTCCAACAGCCAACATGCCCATGAGAGCAGCTTGAACCTACCCATGTTGGTTGGTGTTGCCCTTCTAGTCTCAGAAAGGTACAAAAAACAAATTAAAATTAAAATTAAAAATTAAAAACCACCAGAGAAGGAGGGAAATTTACTTGACAAAGGTGGCACAGCAAGTCACGGGTGGAATCAGATGAGGATATAGTAACCTTTAGTTTTTATCACTGGCTATATCATTTCCAGATTGAATTTATGCCTTCCAACTCCTCTCTGTCATTCTTCTATTTAGAGATAGGGGCTGCAGTCAGGAAAGCCACTTTCTCAACCTCATTCACCACCTAATAACAAACCAATGTTCCTGGATATATATATATATATATATATATATATATATATATATATATATTTTTTTTTGTGTGAAAGATTGAGAAGCGTGGTCTTAGTATTTCCTAGGCCTTTTTCCTCTTTTCTATTCTCAGGTACCCCATTTTACTTACTGCCATCAACTGTAAGAACCTCCTATTTAGATGGGGACCTCAAGAGTAGAGCAGTTTTCTTATTATATTCCCCCAAGGTGTTTCAGGATCTACCATGTGGGTGTGAAGGTGAGTAGAAGCAGGTAGGGCTCCAAGATAGAATCCCCTTCCCCTTTAAACAATGTTTAAAAACACTGTTGTCCCTGTCATCCTTGCCATTCCTAATGCACAAGAGCAACTCTCCCGATATTCTGTTTTATATGCCAGGTTTTGGTTTAATATTGTATTTGAAAAAAAGTAATTTCTGCTTAAAATAATTAGAAAATCACTGATTTATCCCAACTCCTTTATCACACAGATGGGGAAATAGAGTCTCAGAAAGAAAAAATATTTTTTTTCATAATCACACAATAAATCAGTCATTAGCACAATCAGGCCAGGGCTTTATGACCTCAACCCAATTTTCATTTGACATCAACCTCACAGCCTTCCCTGCCAGCAGCCCCAAGGTGAATAGGGGCAGGAAGAAACACATTAGCCCTAGAGGATATAGCTGTAAAAGGGGAGCTATAAAATTAATAATAATTAAAAATTTAAAAATAAAATGGTAGGTACTATCTGGGTGCTCTTGGTACCTACAGAGAGGGGATCTTTCCCCCTGTCCCAAGGTGGTTGCTTGGTATACCTAAGACTAGACTGTGCAAGGCTACCATCTCTGGTCTGGCAGCTTACCTCTCTGCATCCAAGTTCCTTAATCCACTAAAAATGCTTCCACCAAATCAAATACACTTTCAACATGGAACAGAAGCTTCAACCATCCTAGAAGACAGTGACAGGCAGAGCTGATGGGGAATTCAGACAGCAGAATTACCTTAAAAATGTGAAAGCAATCAATTAGAAGTAGTGCCATTTTGCCTATGCCTCAAACTGGAAAAACCTTAAAACAGAAGGGAGATTGTGGGAATCCCTTGCATCCTGTTTTAGCATCTCAACTGTTCTGGCTTTCTCCCAATGGAATCTGATGACCATGTTCATTTCCCTCTTTTCTGTCTTTTGCATATCCAGGATGGAATACTCTGGGGAAGTCCATCATTTATGACATCTCTGAAGAATGCTTGTATGCAACGGGCCCAGGATATTCTCAAGTGCCAGAGGCAATTTCTCTGAAGCTTTACTGGGAAATTGAATACCACGAAAAATCCCAAAACAATGACCAGGGTAGAGCCATGAAAATGTTTGTCAATATGATCTGAAACCACCAGAGCTAAGGTAGTGGCAGAATAAAGTCCACATTTCCCACTAGCCCTTGCCCATCCTACACTGAAGCAATCCTTCTGGGCATAGGAAAACCCAGGGCTGGCTATAAAGATTTGCCTGTAACCTAAATATGTATTCTGCTTCTAAGAGTGAAGACATAGGCTCAAGACAAGTAGAAACACTATTCTTTGTATGTCAGTGTCAGCTCATGCACTAGGAGGGGAAATTGCAAACTGAGCTGGTGGAGACAATTGTGCAACTGGGAAGCAGTAGTCTAGTCTGGAAAATGGCAGATAAAGACATGGATAAATGAGGAAGTTGTCATACAAGCAGGAGGAGTTCAGCCAATTCACCAAGGAGTTAAATTAAACTTAAAATTTACACCAACACATAGACTTAAAACAGGACAAATTACTGCACACTGAGATAGTAGGAAAGCAAAGAAAGAATTTCAGCTGGCTGATAAAACAATTGGAACAAACTTTCTTTATCAAACACAGCAATAGTAGACTTTGAGGAGATGACTAGGTGGGAGTAATGGGTATTCATGATCTTTAGAAGGGCAAAAGGTTAAGAAAAGAAAATGTTGGCACTGGATTCAAGCTTTATCTCCTTCACCAGCTCCTAAATCCCAGGGGCCTTAGAGTGCCCAGCTTGCTGTTGGCATTCAGCTAAGGATATTTATTATTATGTTCATAGGATGAGACAGGCAGGAGTCATGAATCTTGGCAGGAAAACAAGGCCAAAAGATTTGCTTTGACTAAGTCATATAACTTGAAATGTTTATTGCTGAACTGATTATGTGATGTAGCTTAGAAAGCGCTGTATTTAAGATAAAGATTTGAAGCCCTTAGGCAGGTTTGGAAAGAAAGTTGGGGAAAGGACTGAATGCATTAATAGGCCATTTAAGAACCGCCTGCTTTTTAAATGTAGTTTCATACTGTAAAGCTGGAAGGCAGTGGTACAATGTAAAGGCACTAATTTGGAGTCACAATACTAGTGGTCAGGCAATAACTCACTGTGACATCAGGCAATTCCTTTCTCTTCTCTGTATATGCATGACCCATACACACTAGGTGGAGATGGGGGAGCAGAAGTTAGACTTGGAAATCACTAAGACCCTTTTAGATCAGACATTTTAGACTTCAGAATAACCCCACTTCCATACCCAGGTATTTGACTCCCTACAACCTCAAGAGCTCACCAAAGGACCTAACTGTATAAATCATTCAGGTGGTTATTCCTCCTTCAGTCCTTTCTCTCTTGGCCCATATTCAGTTTCTTTTGGCCCATCCCAGTAGTTTTTCACTCTGTCAGTCTGTTAGACTCACATAGGAAACTTTATAAATGCCAAGGTTCAGGCCCCATGTCCAGAGACTCTGAATTAAAAGCTCCCCTGATGATTCCCATATACAGCTAGGGTGAAGAACCACTGGATTTGATGTAAATAGCCCTAATTTCCTCAATCTTGATTTCTTGCCTTATTCATTATTGTTTTCACATTTGCTCAGTGGCCCTTGATCACTCCCAAACCATACACTTCTAATGCAGTTTTATTTGTAGGCTTATTTAACACAACTTAGTTCTTGAAACTATGTCTCCAAACTACTACAGTTAGGTTCAGATTCATTTTTAGGGCTCTTATTTCTAGGCACTTAGAAAATTGACATTAAATTTGTATTTGTTGATTCACAGCATATAGAGAATAGATAATAAAATATCTAATTCATGTATGTCATATTAATTCAGATTTTATGCTAGTTGATTGAACTTGTATTCATCTCCATTTACCTACATTCATTCAATTATTAATTAATTCCTCCTTTTTTTACACAGCTTTACAGAAATATAATTTATACACCTTAAAATTTACCCATTTAAAGTGTACAATTCAATTTTATTGGATACATTGACAGAAATATACAGCCATCACCACAGTTAAGTTTAGAATATTTTCACCATCTCAAAAAGAAATCCTGGTATCCTTTACCTGTTGCCCACTTAGCCCCTACACCCCCAACACTTAACCCTAACCCTATTTTCTACCTCTATAGATTCCCCTATTCTGGAGTTTCTTATGAATGAAATCATATACTATAAGACCTATAACTGACTTCTTCCACTTAGCATGTTTCTAGGGTTTATTCATGCTATATAATGTGTTATTACTCCATTCTTTTCTATGGTTCAGTAATATTCCATTAGATAATATGCCATAAGGGTACCTGGGTGGCTCAGTCAATCATAGATATGCCACATGTCTTTATCCACTCATCTGTTAATACACATTTAGGTTGTTTCCTGTAGGATTTTCTGAATAATGCTGCTATAAACAATTTCTGTCTAGAACATGTAATTCCTTTTTTCCACTGTGTCACTCTAGGAGTGAAATTGCTAAGTCATATTGATGTGGAATATTGGGGTTTTGGAGTAAATGGTTAAAAAGAATTCTTAAGATGTATTCAGCGCAAAAAAAAAATGATTTTATTAAAGCATGGGGACAGGACCTATGAACAGAAAGAGCTACAGTGGGTTTGTGAAGAGTGACTGATTATGTACTTTCAGGTTGAGAGAGGGCTAGGGATAGTGTAAGTCTCTAAGGAATTTGGAAGCAAAGTTTCCAGGACCTTGATAGGTTAACTGCTGTTAGCATAAGGTCATTTACTGCTGTCTAGTAAAACCTTACTCATGAGACCCTTCAGATGTTTATCAGTGGGACATTTGTTTGGAGGATGATTACTAACATATCTTGGGGGTAGAGATAAAGACAATTTCAAAGAGATTTTTGTGTGTTAAAGAAGACTTAAAGGATCCTGGAGTTCAGGTTAATGTCAAATTAAGGATGCATTTTGCCTTAAGCAAGGTATTAACATTGAGGTAGCTGAGTTCTTGGAAGAAAGTCACAGCCTGTCTCAAGTACTTGTAAATAGGCTGCAAGTTATAAGGAAGTTTAATTTTTTTTCTATATGTCTCTTACCTTTGTTCTCCACTCAATATGGTATCTCTATATTTAATCATTTGAGAAACTTCCAAATAGTTTTCCAAAGTGGTTGTACTATTTTATATTTACACACACAAGAAAATGTAGGCGAGTTCCAATTTTTCCATATCCTTGACAATACTTCTTATTATGTGAGTTTTTATTATTCTATCCATCCTAGTGGATGTGAAAGGGTACCATATTATGATTTTGATTTTTATTTCCTAGGTGACTAATATTTTTTCCATGTGTTTATTGACAATTTATATATTTTTAAAGAAATGCCTACTCAAATCCTTTGTTTATTTTTAAATTGGGTGATTCATCTTTTTATTGTGAAGTTGGAAGTGTTCTTTTTTGTAGTGTAAGCCCCTGACAATCAGCTTTTTAAAATTTTAATATCAGTGCCTGATGTTAAGCTTTTTTTTTATTTTATTAAAAGAACTTATTTATTTTTTTATATTTATATTTATTTATTTTTTATTTTCTTAAATTTCTTTTCAGCATAACAGTATTCATTGTTTTTGCACCACACCCAGTGCTCCATGCAATCTGTGCCCTCTCTAATAGCCACCACCTGGTTTCCCCCAACCTCCCACCCCCCGATGCTTCAAACCCCTCAGATTGTTTCTCACAGTCCATAGTCTCTCATGGTTCACCTCCCCTTCCAATTTCCCTCAACTGTCTTCTCCTAACTCCCCTTGTCCTCCATGCTATTTGTTATGCTCCACAAATAAGTGAAACCATATGATAATTGACTTTCTCTGCTTGACTTATTTCACTCAGCATAATCTCTTCCAGTCCCGTCCATGTTGCTACAAAAGTTGGGTATTCATACTTTCTGATGGAGGCATAATACTCCATAGTGTATATGGACCACATCTTCCTTATCCATTCGTCCGTTGCAGGGCATCTTGGTTCTTTCCACAGTTTGGCGATCGTGGCCACTGCTGCTATAAACATTGGGTTATAGATGGCCCTTCTTTTCACTACATCTGTATCTTTGGGGTAAATACCCAGTAGTGCACTCCTCTCTCAGAAATAGACAGATCATCGAAGCAGAAAATCAATAAAGAAACAAGAGCATTGAATGCACATTGGACCAGATGGACCTCATAGATATATACAGAACATTCCACCCTAAAACAACAAAATACTCATTCTTCTCAAGTGCACATGGAACCTTCTCAAGAATAGACCACATACTGGCTCACAAATCAGGACTCAACCAATACCAAAAGACTGAGATTATTCCCTGCACATTCTCAGATCACAATGCTTTGAAACTGGAGCTCAATCACAAGGAAAAGTTAGGAAGGAACTCAAACACCTGGAAGCTAAAGACCACCTTGCTTAAGAATGCTTGGATCAGGGGCGCCTGGGTGGCTCAGTGGGTTAAAGCCTCTGCCTTCAGCTCAGGTCATGATCCCAGGGTCCTGGGATCGAGCCCCGCATCAGGCTCTCTGCTCAGTGGGGGGCCTGCTTCCCTCTCTCTCTCTGCCTGCCTCTCTGCCTGCTTGTGATCTCTGTCTGTGGAATAAATAAATAAAATCTTTAAAAAAAAAAAAGAATGCTTGGATCAACCAGGAGATCAAAGAAGAACTGAAACAATTCATGGAAATGAATGAGAATGAAGACACTTCGGTCCAAAACCTATGGGATACAGCAAAGGCGGTCCTAAGGGGGAAATACATAGCCATCCAAGCCTCCCTCAAAAAAATTGAAAAATCCAGAACACACCAGCTGTCTCTACACCTTAAAGAACTGGAGAATCGACAACAAATCAAACCAACTCCACACATAAGAAGAGAAATAATCAAGATTAGAGCTGAGATCAATGAGGTAGAAACCAGAGATACAGTAGAACGTATCAATGAAACTAGAAGCTGGTTGTTTGAAAGAATCAATAAGATCGATAAAGCATTGGCCACACTAATCCAAAAGAAAAGAGAGAAAGCCCAAATTCATAAAATTATGAATGAAAAGGGAGAGATCACAACTAACACCAAGGAAGTAGAAACAATCATCAGAAGTTATTATCAACAGTTATATGCCAATAAGCTAAGCAACCTAGATGAAATGGATGCATTCCTGGAAAACTATAAACACCCAAAATTGAACCAGGAAAAAATTGACAACCTGAATAGACCGATATCTAGTAATGAGATTGAAGCAGTGATTAAAAACCTCCCAAAAAAACAAGAGCCCAGGACCTGATGGATTCCCTGGGGAATTCTACCAAACTTTCAAAGAAGAAATAACACCTATTCTCCTGAAGCTGTTTCAAAAAATTGAAGCAGAAGGAAAATTTCCAGACTCTTTCTATGAGGCCAGCATTACCTTGATCCCCAAACCAGGCAAAGACCCTACCAAAAAGGAGAATTTCAGACCAATATCACTGATGAATATGGGTGATGTTAAGCTTTTGATTGTCAAGGTATCCACTTCAAAGACTTTCATCTTGAATAAACACACTGACACACACTAAGCTACACAATTAGATAAAGAACTAGGCCACCCCACCCACGAAGTTCCCCCCTTTTTTTTTTGAAATCTCTGATTGACCTCAATAACTGATTCTTTAACTCACTAGTTTTTCCCTTCCCTTGCTTTAATTCCCACTGTTATGCTTTAAATTCACCAGTGAATCTTTGAAACCCTAGTCATTCCATTCTCAACCTTAATAAAGGTAGAACCTCAGGTCCACTCTCACTCTCTACCCATAACATTATTGTGTGACCCCAGTTATGTGGCCCCTGTGTAACCTCCAGGACTTGTGAGTAATAAACTTTGTTCTGTTATGTTTTTTCCAAAGTCCCCTGATAGTTGTTGCTGAGGTGTGTCTTCCAATCATGATAAGAACCAGAAGCATTAGTCCAGCTGCAACATTGACTCTGATCCCAAAAAAAAAAAAAAAAAAAAAAAGTCTGTGGGAGCTAACCACAAATAGTCCAAGACCTTATGGGTGCCCCCTGGCATTGCTAGCCAATAGCATCACTATTGATAGGCCAAAACTAACCCAAAATACTTATATATTCTAAATAGAAGTCTGTTGTCAGAAAAAGGTTTGAAAATATTTTCTTCCATTCTTTAGGTGGTCTTTTTATATTCTTGATGGTGTCTTTTGAAACACAAAAGTTTTTGCTTTAATTTTTTAAAGATTTTATTTACTTATCTGACAGAGAGAGAGAGAAAGAACCAGAATACAAATGGGGGGGGGGTAGCAGAGGGAAAGGAAGAAGGATGTTCCTCCACTGAGCAGGGAGGCCAATCCAGGGCTCAATCTCAGGACCCTAGTATCATGACCCAAACTGAAGACAGACAACCAGTCAACTGAGCAGGCATCCCCGTTTTAATTTTAATAAAGCTCAATTTATACATTTTTTTTCTTTTGTGGCTTGTGCTTTTATGTCATATATAAGAACACTTAACCAAATCTAAATTCATAAAGATTTATTCCTATGTGTTTTTTTCTAACAGTTTTATAGTTTTTTCTCTAATATTCAGACCATTGATTCATTTTGAGTTCCAGTGTCATCCTTTTGCATGTGGCTGTCCATTTGTGCCATCAAAATTTATTGAAAGATTCTTTTCCCATTGAAAAATTTTGGCACTCTTGTTGAAAATAAGTTGACCATAGATGCTTTGGCTTATTTCTAGGTTGTCAACTTTATTCCATTGATCAGTATGTGTATTCATTTGTAACTTTCACACTGTCTTGATTAACACTGATTTGTAGTAAATTATGAAATCAGGATGTGGGAGTGCTTCTATTTCATTATTCATTTTAAAGATTTATTTTGGTTATTCTGAGTCCCTGTTATTCCATATGAATTTCAAATCACCTTGCCAATTTCTACAAATAACTCAGTTGTGCATCTGATAAGGATTGTGTTGAAAGTAAGGAGTATTATCATCTGAAAAATGTTAAGTCTTCTGTTCCATACTCACAGGTTGTTTTTCCATTTTTAAGATATTCTTCAATTTCTTGGAACACGTTCTGTAGTTTTTAGAATATGATTTCTGCAACTCATTTAATTTATTCCTGAGTATTTACTCCCTTTTGATGCCATTACAAATGATTTTTTTTTCTTTAGTTAATTTTGGTGGTTTTATTACAAGTGTATAGAAATACAACTATTTTTTTTTATTTATTTATCTTGCATCCTGAAACCTTGCACCATTTCTTAGTTGCAATATTAGTCTTAGTGTATTCCTTAGGATGTTAAAAAATTCAGTCATGTATCTAAACATAGAGATAGTTTACTTCTTATTTTCTAATTTGGATAGCTTTTGTTTTTTTCTTTTGACTAATTGCTCTGGATAGAACCTCAATACAATGTTGAATAGAAGTAGCAAGAGTAAACATCTTGACCTTAGAAGGAAAACATCCAGTCTTTTATTATTAAATATAGTGTTATCTGTGAGGTTTGTAGATGTCCTTTGTCAGTTTTAGGAAGCCCCTTTCTAATCCTGGTTTGTCAAGTGTTTTTATTATGATAGGACATTGGATTTTGTCAAATGAATTTTCTATGTCTATTGAGATGATCATATGATTTTTTAAAATTCTATTGATAATATTGCATTAATGGATTTTTCAAATGTTAAAGAAACTTTGCATTACCAGATAAATCCCACTTGATAACGGTATATAATGCCCTTTATGTGTTGTTAAATGTAGCTGAATAGTATTTTGTTGAGGATTTTTAATTCTATCTTCATGAGAGATGCTGGCTTAAGTTTCAGAAGTGATGTCTTTGTCTGTTTTTGGTATCCGAGTAAAAATGGCTACATAAAATTACTTGAGAAGTAGTCTCTCTCTCTCTCTCTCTCTCTCTCTCTCTCTATATATATATATATATATATATGAACTTGTGAATATTGGTGATAACTCTTCTTTGAATTTTGGTGTAATTCAGAGGTGAAGCCATCTGAGCCTTACCTTTCCTTTGTGAGTGGTTTAAAAAAAAATATATATATATATATATATATATATATAATGGAATATTACACAGCTATGAAAAGAATGACATCTTGCCATTTTTAACTATATGTATGGAGCTAGAGTGTATTATGTTAAGGAAATAAGTCAAGAAAATCAAGTATACCAAATACCACATGACTTGACTCATATGTGCAATTTAAGAAATAAAACAATGAATCATGGGACACTATATCAGAAACTGATGAAGTACTATATGGTGACTAACATAACATAATTTTAAAAAACAAAGAAAAAACAAGCAAGAAGTAAACTCTTTACTATAAAGAACAAACTGCTGGTTGCCACAGGGTTAGTAGGTGGGGGATGGGTGAAACAGGTGAATGGAGTTAAGAATACACCTATGATGAGTACTGAGAAATGTACAGAATTATTGAATCAAAGGTCAGCTGGGAAGATGACAGAGTAGGAGGATCCTAAGCCCACCTATTCCATTGATAGAACCCTCACATAACCTCACATCATAACCCTCACATCAGCATAAATAACCCAGAAAATGATGCAAAGACTGTCATAACAATCTCCACAACTAAATGGTAGAGAAGAGGCCACATCAAAGATGACAGGAAGGGTAAAGATACAGTCTGGAATCAAAGTAGACCAAGGCTGTCTGCAGTGGGGAGGAAGCCAGTGGCATGGAAAAGGGCAGAAAGCAGATTTTCACACTGAGGAGACCATGAAGAGGGAAGACAAATCCACAACATATTTGCCTTTGAACACAAAGAGGCCAAATTTGTGAGTTTTAAAAATCAAGTGGTTTTGGCTATGGGAAAATGTGGAGGACTTTACAAAGTAGAATCCCTGCCCTCAGGAGGTTCCTCAAAAAGTTGAAAATAGAGCTACCCTATGACCCAGCAATTGCACTGCTGGGTACTTACCCTAAAGATACAAACATAGTGATCTGAAGGGGCACGTGCACCCGAATGTTTATAGCAGCAATGTCCACAATAGCCAAGCTATGGAAAGAACCTAGATGTCCATCAACAGATGAATGGATAAAGAAGATGTGGTATATATATACGATGGAATACTATGCAGCCATCAAAAGAAATGAAATCTTGTCATTTGCAACAACGTGGATGGAACTAGAAGGTATTATGCTTAGTGAAATAAGTCAGTTGGAGAAAGACAACTATCATATGATCTCCCTGATATGAGGAAGTGGACATGCAATGTGGGAGGTTTGGGGGTTAGGAAAAGAATAAATGAAACAAGATGGGATCGGGAGGGAGACAAACTGTAAGAGACTTTTAATCTCACAGAACAAACTGAGGGTTGTGGGTGGGAAGGGGGAAGGAGAGGGTGGTGGGGTTATGGACACTGTGGGGGGTGTGCTGTGGTGAGTGCTGTGAAGTGTGTAAACCTGGCGATTCACAGACCTGTACCCCTGGGGCTAAAAATACATTATATGTTTATTAAAATTTTTTTAAAAATTAAAAAAAAAAACAAATAGCTCATGCAGATACAACATAGAACAAGCAGTTTGAATAACACTGAGGGTAAATCAGAGAGAGAGAGATTTACTTATCAGAGCATGCTCTGGAAAGAAAGGGATCATTGGAAGTCCACTCCAAGACGAAAGTAGCTGGCAAGTGGTATTTTCCTCCCCCACCCCCATCACAAACAGTACCCATCTCCTAGAACTAGCTCAGTCCTCACACTCCTTATGTAACCTGTTTGCCCCAAGCCCTGATCCTCCATGTTTCTGCAGATCAACCCTTCCCAGCCATTTTGCCTGACTCCAGGCACTGCAGAACCCTCCCCCCCATAAAACCAAGGTAAAACCTGCCAATATCACATCTCCTGAAAAATGCATTTTAAGGGACGTTAGTGCTGGCAATGGTGGGGGGAGGTGTCCTTTAATAAGCAGACCACAACCCACATTGTTTAAAATGCAAACCATCCCCGCTGGGGACCAAACTCTGGTCAAAATATGCAAAGAGAGCCTCTGCAGGCCACTAAACTGAAGGAAAAAGAGACCAAGATTCAATGTTATAACACACACAAAACACATAGGAGTCACTCCCTAAAGCACTAGGTCCTAATACTAGAGGTACTGCATTGCAGGGCACTAGAGGACCTTTTCTTCATAAGGCTATTATTGTTAAGAGCAAGAGAAGTAGATGAATTTCCTAACAAACAGAAACAGAAACAGAAACAGAAATTCATACAAAATGAGGACACAAAGAAATATCTCCCAAAGGAAAGAATAGAATCAAACCACAGCAAGAGACTAAAGCAAAATGCATATAGGGGTACCTGGATGGTTAAGTTGGTTAAACATCTGCCTTTGGTTCAGGTCATGATCCTGGGGTCCTGGGATCAAGTCCTGCATTGGGATCCCTGCTCAGTAGGGAGCCTGCTTCTCCCTCTGCCCCTCCTCCTGCTGATGATCTCTCTCTCTCTCTCTCACTCTCTATCTCAAATAAATAAATAGGATCTTTAAAAACTAAATAAATAATAAAGATATATATATATGATATTCCTGATAGATAAAGTAATGGTCATAAAGATATCAAGGAATTTGAGAAAAGAGTAGTGGAGGACAGCTGTGAGATTCTTTTGTTTTTTTTTAATTTTTTATTTCTTTTCAGCGTAACAGTATTCATTGTTTTTGCCCCACACCCAGTGCTCCATGCAATCCGTGCCCTCTCCAATACCCACCACCTGGATCCCCCAACCTCCCACCCCTCGCCCCTTCACAACCCTCAGATTGTTTTTCAGAGTCCATAGTCTCTCATGGTTCACCTCCCCTTCCAATTTCCCTCAACTCCCTTCTCCTCTCCATCTCCCCTTGTCCTCCATGCTATTTGTTATGCTCCACAAATAAGTGAAACCATATGATGCTTGACTCTCTCTGCTTGACTTATTTCACTCAGCATAATCTCTTCCAGTCCCATCCCTGTTGCTACAAAAGTTGGGTATTCATCCTTTCTGATGGAGGCATAATACTCCATAGTGTATATGGACCACATCTTCCTTATCCATTCCTCCGTTGAAGGGCATCTTGGTTCTTTCCACAGTTTGGCGACCGTGGCCATTGCTGCTACAAACATTGGGGTACAGATGGCCCTTCTTTTCACTCCATCTGTATCTTTGGGGTAAATACCCAATAGTGCAATTGCAGGGTCATAGGGAAGCTCTATTTTTAATTTCTTGAGGAATCTCCACACTGTTCTCCAAAGGGGCTGCACCAACTTGCATTCCCACCAACAGTGTTCTTATTAAGAGTTAGAAAAAAAAGAACCAATCAGAAATGAAGAACACACTAAATAAATTTAAAAATACATGTGATAAAATAAATAACAGGCTACATGAAACAGAGGAACAAATTAATGACCTGGAAGATAGAGTAATGGAAAGTAACAAAGCTGGACAAAAGAGAGGAAAGATAATTATGCAAAGTGAAATTTTCTTAGGGAAGTCAGTAACTCCATCAAATACAATAACATTTGCATTATAGGGATCCCAGAAGAAGAAAAAGAGAGCAAATGGAGAAGAAAATCATTTGAAAAAAATGATAGCTAATAACTACCCTAATCTGGGGAAGGAAACAGACATCCAGATCAAGGAGGCAAAGAAATCCTTCCCCCAAAATCAACCCAAGTGTATGCAAGATACATAGTAATTAAAAGGTTAAAGTAGCAAAAAAAAAAAAAAAAAAAGTTAAAGCAGCAAGACAAAAGAGGACAGTTATATGAAAGGGAAACCCCATAAGGCTATCAACAGATTATTTAGCAGAAACTCTATAGATCAGAAAATAATGGCACGATATATTCAAAGTGCTGAAAGGGAAAGATCTGCACTCAAGAATATGCTATATAGCAAGGCCATCATTCAGAATAAAAGAAGAGTTTCTTAGACAAACAAATGCTAAAAGAATTCATACACACTGAATTAGCCTTACAAGAATTATGAAAGGGGACTCTAATTGGAAAGACTTTAAGTGAGAGTATGAAAAGTGTGGGGAAAAAAGGAGTAAAAATAAATATTTCTATAAAAATCAGTCAAAGGATTCACAAAATAAAAGGATGTAAAATATAACATATGTAACTAAAACAGGGTTGGGTGGGGAGAGGAGTAAATAGAGTTTAAACTTAAGTAACCATCAACTTAATATAGATTACTATATGCAGAAGATGTTATATACAAAGCTAATGGTAAACAAAAATTAAAAACCAGTAATACATATGTAAAGAATAAAGAGAAAGGAAACAAAATATATAACTAAAGGAAGCCAACAAACTGTGAAGGAGAGCAAGAGAAGAAAGGATCAGAGAAAATCTATAGGAACAATGACAACACAAGTAACAAAATGGCAATAAATACATACCTATCAGTAATTAATTTGAATGTAAATGGACTAAACCCTCCAATCAGAAGACATAGAGTGACAGACTGGACTAAAAAAATGAGACTCATGTATATGCTGCATACAGGAGGCCCATTTCAGACCTAAAGAGAGTTGCAGATTAAAAGGGAAGGGATTGAGAAATATTTACCATGAAAATGGATGTCAAAAAGAAGCTGGAGTATCAATAATTATATTAAATAAAATAGAATTTATTTTATGCTCTTAAATATTTGTTTATTTATTTATTTATTTATTTATTAAATTTTAGAGAGAGAGAGGGAGTATGTGAACAGGGGAAGGGAAGAAGGACAGGGAGAGAGAGTATCCTTAAACAGACTCTTTGCTGAGTGTGGAGCCTGAAGCAGGGTTTAATCTCAGGACCTGAGCTGAAATCAAGAGTCAGCTGCATAACAGAATGAGCCACCCTGTGCCCACAAACAAAATAGAATTTAAGACTAAAGAAGAGACAAAGAAGGACTCTGTATAATAATGAATGGGATAATCCAAAAAGAGGATATAAAAATTGTAAATATATATACACCAATATGAGAGCACCCAGACACGTAAAAGTGTTAATAACAAACATAAAATGAATAATTGATAGTGGTGTGCTTGGGCAGCTCAGTCAGTTAAGCATCTGCCTTCATCCCATGTCATGATTCCAGAGTCCCAGGGTTGAGCCACACATTGGGCTCCCTGCTCAGCAGAGAGTGTGCTTCTCCATCTGTTCCTCCCCCTGTTTATGCTCTCTCTCTCTTTCTCAAATATAAATAAATAAATGCATAAATAAATAAAATCTTTGAAAAAATAATTGGCAGCAATACTATAATTGTAGGGGAATTTAACACTACACTCACATTAATGAACAGATAATCCAAACTGAAAATCAACAAGGAAACAGTGGCTTTGAATGACACACAGGATGGGATGGATTTAACAGACATATATAGGACAGTCCATCCCAAAAGAGCAGAATGCACATTCTTCTCACGTGTACATGGAGCATTCTCCAGAATATGGTACATAATAGGCCACAAAATAAGCCTCAACAAATTAAAAAAGAATAAACCTCAAAGTCATACCATGCATATTCTCTGAACACAATACTAGAAATCATAAATCACAAGAAAAATGTCATGAAAGAGCTCAAATACTTGTAGGTTAAATAACATCATGAACCAGTTAACCATGACTGTCAAAGAAGTCAAAGACTGTCATGAAGTCAAAGAAGAAATAAAAAATTGCATGAAAACAAATGAAAATGAAAGTACAATGTTCCAAAATCACTGGGATCCAGCAACAGTGGTTCTGAAAGTTTGTAGCAAGAAAAATCAAGAACCAAGAAAATCTTCAAATAAACAACTTAACTTTAAACCTAAAGTAGCTAGAAAAAGAACAACAAACAAAACTCCAAATCAGTAGAAGGAAGGAAATAATAAAGATTAGACAAAAAATCAATTCTATAGAAACTAAAAAAAGCAATAGATGAATGAAACAATACTCTGGTTCCTTGAAAATTTCAGCAAAATTGCTGAACATCTAGACAGACACAACAACAACAACAGAACTCAAATTAAAAAAAAAATCAATAATGAAAGAGAAGAAATAACAACCAACACCGTAGAAAACAAACAATTGGAAGTGAATATTATGAAGGTATATATACCAAGAAATTGGACAACTTAGAAGAAATGGATAAATTCCAGAAACGTATAAAGTACTGAAACTAAAGTAGGAAGAATTAGAAAATTTGAACAGAAAATTACCAACAATGAAATTGAATCAGTAGTCAAATAATTCCCAACAAACAAAAGTTTGTGACAAGATAACTTCACAGGTGAATTCTACCAAACATTTAAAGAAGAGTTAATACCTATTCTTAAACTACTCCAAAAAATACAAGATGAAGGAAAACATCCAAATGAATTCTAATGAGGCAGTATCAACTTGATGCTAAAACCAGATAAAGACACCACACACACAAAAAAAAATTATAGGCCAATATTTCTCATTAATACAGATGCAAAAATCCTCTACAAAAAACAAATCTAACAATACATTAAAAACACACACAAGATAATCGAGTGGGATTTATTACCAGGATGTAAGAGTGGTTCAATTTCACAGAGAAATAAATGTGCTATTTCTCATCAGTAAAAGAAGAAAATCATACAGTTATTTCAATAGATGCAGATAAACCATTTGACAAAGTACAAAATGCAATCCTGATAAAAACCCTCTGCAAAATATGTCTAGAGGAAACATGCATCAACATAATAGATGACTTAGATGAAAAATCCACATCTCACATTATGCTCAATGTGAAAAATTAGGAGCTTTCCTCCTAAGGTCAGAAAAAAAAAGACAAGGTTGTCCAGTCACCACTTTTATTCATTATAGTGCTGTATGTCCTACCCACATCAATCAGACAACATAAGGAAAGAACAGGCATCTAAATTGGTACAGAAGTAAAACTCTATTTGTAGGTGACACAATACTATATATAGAAAATGCTAAAGACTACACACACACACACACACACACACACACACACACACAAAACCCTACTAGAACTGATAAGTGAATTCTGTAAGGTTTCAGGATACAAAATCAAAGTAGAAAAGGGGAGGAGGAGGATGGCAGAAGAGTAGGACACATAAATTATGTCTCATCTCAGGAATTCAGCTAGTTATCAAACCATTCTGAACACACCCAAACTCAACAGGATATTGAAGAAAAGAATAGCAGCAATCATATGGACAGAAAAGTGACCAGTTTCTGGAAGGTAGGATGTGTGGAGAAGTAAATCCGAGGTGATATTTTGAAAGATAGACCCCGGGAGGAGGAAGTCACCATCAGCCTGCTCCTGGTAAGTAATAAAGCAGTGGAGCTCAAAATCAGAACTTTTAGAAGTCTGCTCCACTGAAGAATGTCACTCCAGTGACTAAGTTGGGGGTGGAACCCTCACTGGGAGAGTGTGGTCTCAGGACACTCGGGGCCACAGAAAGACCAGGAGTGCCTGAGTGTGGCAGAGCTCCCATGTATTAAAGTGTGGAAGTCAGATACAAAGGCTGAGCTGAGGAGTGGGATATCAGCTCGGGGTTGCCATAAACCTTGATCTGCAGCACAGTTGGGCCAGTACTCTTTGAGCAGGGATCCAACCACTGGCAGATCCAGGGAGACTCCTTTTCCTCCCCCAGGAGGAGTGGCACGGGAGAGCACTGCAGGAATCTGCTAGGTTTGGAAACTCCAAATGCAGTCGTGTGCCAGAGACAGAAATTCTCAGTCACAGGCCAGGTAATTGTAGAGAGCAACCAGAGACCAGGGAGAGAGGAGTGACTGACTGCTTTTCTCTGAGGGCTCGCTAAGGAGTGGGGCCCCAAGTTCTCTTCTCCCCCTGGGTTGGAGATTGGGAAGCTGCCATTTTCATTCTCATCCTCTAAAGCAATACAGAAAACTTTCAGGGAACAAAAGCTACTGAAAACAAACTTGAGCAGATTACTAAGCCTGGCACCTGACATGGGCAGGGCAGCTCTGCCTTAGGTAAAGGCATTTGAGAATCACTGCAATAGGCGCCTCTCCCAGAGCAGCAAGAACATCCAGCCAAGGCCAAGTTTACTGATCAATGAGAACTGCAAAACTCCAGCACTAGGGGAATACAGCACATAGAAATCAAAGCTTTTTCCCCATGATTCTGTAGTCTTTCAAAGTTAATTTAATTTTCTTTTCTTGCATTTTTAAAATTTTTCTTCTTTCATATTTTAACCAACAACTTACCTTAGCAATTTTTTAAATCATTTTTTTAATTTATTTTCAGCATAACAGTATTCATTGTTTTTGTACGACACCCAGTGCTCCATGCAATCTGTGACCTCTCTAATACCCACCACCTGGTTCCCCCAACCTCCCACCCCCCCACCTCTTCAAACCCTTCAGATTGTTTTTCAGAGTCCATAGTCTCTCATTGTTCACCTCCTCTTCCAATTTCCCCCAATTCCCTTCTCCTAACTCCTATTTTTTTAAAATATTTTTAAAATTTCGTTTTTACAGTTATAATCTCTCCCTGCATTGTATTTAACCTTATTTTTCTGTATATATATATATATATATATATAATTTTTTATTTCTTTAAAATGTTGGGATATGGTTTCTTCTAACAGATTAAAATATACCCTAAATCTATTGTATGGCTTTGTTCTACTCTCCCATTTGGTCACATTCTCTCTCTCTCTCTCTTTCTTTTTTTTTTTTCAACCAACTTCTTATCTTATCAATTCCTTTTTTTAAATTTTTTAAATTTTCATCTTTACAGTCATATTCTATCTCTTCTTTTTTTTTTTACATGTATTTGTGTGTGTGTGTGTTTCTTTAAAATTTTGGAAGGCAGTTTCATCTAACAGAAGAAAATACACCCAGAATCTAGAGTGAGGCTCTGTTCTATTCATCAGCCTGATCATATTCTTTTTTTCTTTCTTTTTTCCCTGGTTTCAGGTCTTTTCTAATTTGTTTAGTGTATTTTTTCTGGGCATCATTGTTATGCTTTTAGCATTTTGTTCTCTCATTCATCAATTCTTTTCTGGAAAAAATGACAAAACAGAAAACTAATCTCAAAGTAAAGAACAAGAGGCAGTACCAACTGCCATGGACCTAATTAATACAGACATAGTAAGATGTCAGAACTAAAGTTCAGAATGATGATTATAAAGATTCTAGCTGGGCTTGAAAAAAAAAAAAACAAAGAAGATACTGGAGAATCCCTTCCTTGAGAAATAAAAAAACAAATCTAACCAAGTCAAAATCAAAAAGGCTATTAATGAGGTGCAATAAAAAATGGAGGCTTTTGGGCGCCTGGGTGGCTCAGTGGGTTGAGCCGCTGCCTTCAGCTCAGGTCATGATCCCGGAGTCCTGGGATCGAGTCCCGCATCGGGCTCTCCGCTCAGCGGGGAGCCTGCTTCCCTTCCTCTCTCTCTGCCTTCCTCTCTGCCTACTTGTGATCTCTGTCTGTCAAATAAATAAATAAAATCTTTAAAAAAAAAAAATGGAGGCTTTCATGCTATGAAAAATGAGGCAAAGGAGAGAATTAGTGATATAGAAGACAAAATGATGGAGAATAAAGAAGATCATGAGGAGAGAATTTGAGAGATAAGTGATACCATAAGATGATACAATATTAGAATAACTGGGATCCCAGAAGAAGAAGAAAGAGAGATGAGGCAAAAGGTATATTAGAGCAAATTATAGTGGAGAACTTCCCTAATTTGGGGAAGGAAACAGGCATCAAAGTCCAGGAGGCACAGAGAATCTGCCCTAAAATTCAATAAAAATAGGTCAACATTTAGTCATCTAAGAGTAAAATGGTAAATCCTGAGAGACAAAGAGAAAAACCTGAAAGCAGCTCAGGACAAGAGGTCTGTAACCTACAATGGTAAAAATACTAGATTGGGGGCACCTGGGTGGCTCAGTGGTTTAAAGTCTCTGCCTTCAGCTCAGGTCATGGTCTCAGGGTCCTCGGATCGAGCTCCACATCAGGCTCTCTGCTTGGTGGGGAGACTTCTTCCTTCTCTCTCCCTGCCTGCCTCTCTGACTACTTGTAATCTCTGTCTATCAAATGAATAAATAAAAATCTTAAAAAAATATATTAGATTGGCAGCTGATCTATCCACAGAGACATGGCAAGCCAGAAAGGATTGGCATGATATATTCAGAGTACTAAACAAGAAAAATATGCAGCCAAGAATATTATATCCAGCTAGGCTCTCATTGAAAATAAAAGGAGAGATAAAAAGCTTCCAGGAGAAACAAAGAAATATTGAAAGGGGTCCTTTAAGCAAAGAGACAGTCTCAAAGAAACATAGACCAGAAAGGAATAGGGAAAATATACAATAACAGTCACCTTACAGGCAATACAATGGCATCAACATCATATCTTTCAATAGTTACCCTGAATGCAAATGGGCTAAATGACCCAATCAGAGGAAACAGGATATCAAATGGATAAAAAGAAACAAACAAGCAAACAAAACAAGACTCATTAATATGCTGTCTTCAAAAGACTCATTTTAGACTGAAAACACCTCCAGATTTAACACGAGGTGGTGAAAAACCATTTACCATGCTAATGGACATCAAAAGAAAGATGGGGTGGCAATCGCTATATCAGACAAATTAGATTTCAAATCAAAGACTATAAAAAAGAGATGAGGAAGGACACTATGCTATACTTAAAGGGTCTGTTCAACAAGAAGTTCTAACAATTTTAAATATCTACACCCTTATCATGGGAGCAGCCAATTATATAAGCCAATTAATAACAAAATCAAAGAAACACTTGGCAATAATACAATAATACTAGGGGACCTTATCACCCCCCTCACTGGAATGGACAGATCATCTAAGTAAAAGATCAACAAGGGAACAAAAGCTTTAAATGACACACTGGACCAGATGGACATCACAGATGTATTCAGAACATTCCATCCCAAAGCAACATAATACACATTCTTCTCTGGTGCACATAGAACATTATCCAGAAGAGATCACATCCTGGGTTATAAGGTTACAAGACTTGATTCCCCAATCAGGTCTCAACTGGCACCAAAAGATTGGGATCATTCCCTGAATATTTTCAGGCCCGAATAGTTTGAAACTAGAACTCAATCACAAAAGGAAACTTGGAAAGAACTCAAATACATACTCGCTAAAAAGTGTTATACTAAAGAATGAATGGGTCAACCAGGAAATTAAAGAAGAATTTAAAAATTTCATGGAAACAAATGAAAATGAAAACATAATTGTTCAAAATATTTGGATGCTGCAAAGGCCATCCTAAAAAGAAAGTATATAACAATACAAGCCCTCCTCAGGAAACAAGAAAGTTTTCAAAAACACAGCCTAACCCTATGCCTAAAGGAGCTGGGGAAAGGACAGCAAATAAAGCCTAAACCCAGCAGGCAAAGAGAAATAATAAATATCAGAGCAGAAATCAATGAAATAGAAAGAAAACAACAGTAGAACAGATCAAAGAAAGTAGGAGCTGGTTCTTTGAAAGAATTAATAAGATTGATAAACCCCTCCAGACTTATCGAGAGAGAGAGAGAGAGAGAGAGAGAGAGAAAGAAAGAAAGAAAGGACCCAAATTAATAAAATCATGAATAAGAGAGGAGGGATCACAATCAACATCAAAGAATTACAAATAATATAAAAATATTTTATGAGAAATTATATGTCAGCAAATTAGACAATCAGCAAGAAATGGATGCATTCCTAGAGATGTACAAGCTACCAAAACTGAAATAGGAAGAAATAGAAAACCTGAACAGACCCATAACAAGTAAGGAAATTCAAGCAGCAACTAAAAATCTCCAAACAAACAAAAGCCCAGGGCCAGATGGCTTCCCAGAGGAATTCTACCAAACATTTAAAGAAGAAATAATTCCTATTCTCCTGAAACTGTTCCAAAAAAATAGAAATAGAAGGAAAACTCCAAAATCAGTTTTTGAGGCCAACATTACCTTAATCCCCAAAACAGACAAAAACCCTATCAAAAAGGATGGTTACAGACCAATATCCCTGAAAAACATGGATGCAAAAATTTGCAACAATATACTAGCCAGTAGGATCCAACAATACATTAAAAGAATTATTCACCACAACCAAGTGGGACTTACTCCTGGGTTGCAAGTTTGACTCAACATCTGCAAATCAATCAATGTGACACAATACATTAATAAAAGAAAGAACAAGAACCACATGATTCTCTCAATAGATTCAGAAAAAAAAAACAAACATTTGATGAAGTACAGCATACTTTCTTGATCATAACTTCACAATGTAGGGATAGAGGGTACATACCACCATATCATAAAAGCCATCTATGAAAAACCCACAGGGAATATCATTCTCAATGGGGAAAAACTGAGAGCTTTTTCCCTAATGTCAGGAACACAGCAGGGATGTCCACTTTCACCACTGCTATTCAACATAGTACTAGAAGTCCTAGCCTCAGCAGTCAACAAAAAGAAATAAAAGGACTAGGAATTGGCAAAGAAGTCAAACTCTTACTCTTTGCAGATGATATGATACTTTATGTAGATAAGCCAAAAAATTCCACCCCAAAACTGCTAGAACTCATACAGGAATTCAGTAGTGTCAGGATACAAAATCAATGACAGAAATCGGTTGCATTTCTATACACCAACAGCAAGACAGAAGAAAGTGAAATTAAGGAGTCAATCCCATTTAAAATGGCACCCAAAACCATAAGATACCTAGGAATAAATCCAACCAAAGAGGCAAGAATCTGTACTCAGAAAACTATAGAATACGCTTGGAAGAGATTGAGGAAGACACAGGGAAATGGAAAAACATTCCATGCTTATGGATTGGAAGAACAAATATTGTGAAAATGTCTATGCTACCTAGAGCAATCTACCCACTTAATGCAATCCCTATCAAAAATGCCATCAACTGTTTTTATTTTCAAATAAATGGAACAAATAATCCTAAAATTTGTATGGAACCAGGAAAGACCCCAAATAACCAGAGGAATGTTGAAAATGAAAACCAAAGCTGGTGACATCACAGTTCTGGACTTCAAATTCCATTATAAATCTATAACTGTCAATACAGTATTGTACTGGCACAAAAACAGATGCATTGATCAATGGAACAAAAGAGAATAGAGAGCCCAGAAGTGGACCATCAACTCTATG
Organism: Enhydra lutris kenyoni; assembly: GCF_002288905.1. Lineage (NCBI taxonomy): Eukaryota > Metazoa > Chordata > Mammalia > Carnivora > Mustelidae > Enhydra > Enhydra lutris. The sequence goes on along the minus strand of NW_019154165.1, from coordinate 5,466,542 downwards.
GTCAACTAATCTTTAAAAGAGCAAGAAAGAATGTCCCATCAAAAAGAGTCTCTTCAACAAATGGCATTGGGAAAACTGGACAGCCACATGCAGAAGAATGAAACTGGACCATTTCCTTACACCACACACAAAAATACACTCAAAATGGATGCAAGACCTAAATATGAGACACGAATCCATCAAAATCCTTGAGGAGAACATATGCAGTAACATCTTCGACTTCAGCAGCAGCAACTTCTTCCTAGATACATCACCAAAGGCAAGTCAAGCAAGGTCAAAAAGGAACTATTGGGACTTCATCAAGATTAAGAGCTTTTCACAGCAAAGGAAACAGTCAATGAAACCAAAAGACAACTGACAGAATGGGAGAAGACATTTGGAATTAACATATCAGATAAAGGGATAGTATCCAAAATCTATAAAGAACTTATCAAACTCAACATCTAAAGAGCAAATAGTTCCATCAAGAAATGGGCAGAAAACATGAACAGACATTGCTACAAAGAAGACATCCAAATGATCAACAGACAATTAAAAAAATGCTCAGAATCTCTTGGCATCAGGAAAATACAAATCAAAACCACATTAAGATACCACCAGTCAGAATGGCTAAAATAAGCAAGTCAGGAAATGACAGGTGTTTCCGAGGATGTGGAGAAAGGGAAACCCTCCTACACTGTTGGTGGAAATGCAAGCTGGTGCAACTGCTCTGGAAAACAGTATGGAGGTTCTTCAAAAAGTTGAAAATAGAGCTATTCTATGAGCCAGCAATTGCACTACTGGGCATTTACCTCAAAGACGCATTTTTAGCTTTCCAAAGGGACATGTGCATGCCAATGTTTATAGCAGCAATGTCCACAATAGCCAAACTATGGAAACAGCCTAAATTTACATCAACAGGTGAATGACACATGCACAAATATATTCATATGTGTATATTTGTATATATGTTCATATATACATATATTTTCATATATTCATATATATGCATATATATGAATATTATGCAGCCATCAAAAAAGAAACAAAATCTTGCCATTTGCAATGATGTGGATGGAACTAGAGGATATTATGCTAAGTGAAATAAGTCAGTCAGAAAAAGTCAATTATCATATGACCTCATGCACATGAAGAATTTGAGAAACAAGATAGAGGATCATAGTGGAAGGGAAGAAACACAAAACCAGAGAGGGAGAAAACCCATAAGAGACTCTTAATCTCATGAAACAAACTGATGTTTGCTAGAGTGTAGGGGGATGGGAGGGATGGGATGGCTGGGTGATAGACATTGGGGAGGGTATGCACTATGGTGAGTGCTGTGAATTATGTAAGACTGATGAATCACAGACCTGTATTCCTGAAACAAATAATACATTATATGTTTAGAAAAGTTAAAAAAATTAAAGTAGAGCAATTTGTTGCATTCCTATGAACTAACAATGAAGCAAAATAAAATGAAATTAAGAAAAAAATCCTATTAACAATTGAACCAAAAACAATAAAATATCTAAGAATAAATGTAGCCAAAGAGATAAAAGACTTATACTCCAAAGACTACAAAATAATGATGAAGGAACTGCAAGAGGACACAAAGAAATGGAAAGATATTCCATGGTCATGGGTTATAATATTTTTTAAATGTCCATAATACACAAAGCAATCTAAACATTCAAAATAATCCCTATGAAAAAGCAAAAGCATTTTTTACAGAACTAGAACAGTCATAAAATATGTATGGACCCACACAAGATCTAGAATAGTCAAAGTGATGCTGAAAAAGAAAAGCAAAACTGGAGGTATCACAGATCCAGATTTCAAGTTATATTACTAAACAGTAGTAATTAAAACAGAATGGTACTGATCTTAAAATAGACATATAGATTAAAAAAATAGAACAGGAAGGAGACAAGACGGCGGTGAAGTAGGAGGAGGCGCTGTTTCAACCTGTACCCTAAAGTGAGCTGATTACCTACCAAAGAACTCTGATCACCCATGAAATCAGCCTGAGATCAGAATTGTACACGTCTGGATCTCTACAGGGGCAGAAGACGCCAGTGGGCAGGTAAAGCAGAGGGGGAACGTCGGACTGATATCAGAAGATAAACGAAAGGGGGAGGGAGCCACCAGAGGTGACTGATTGAAAAGTAATACCACTAATACGAGAGTGCCCTGCACCTGGGGACCAGCATTAACTTGGAGACTTGTTGAAAGCTCTCAAAAAGAGCAAAGGATCGTGGGGGGGGGATTGTGAGAATTGGGGTGGCTAGGGACAGGGGCTTAAGTCACCAGAACCAGGACAGCCTCCTGGCGCTGAGCCAGAGAGAGTGCGGCGGAGAAACAAGGTCTTGGTCCCTGAGCCACCAGCGCGCCCAAGAACGTGTGGGGCCCGGCTCTTGTGAGGGGCTGGGAGCCATGCCAGATGGCAGAACGCTGAGCCATGCTAACAGAGCCTGAGATGCGTGCCCCTAACTCTCCCGAGAGAGATGCACGAAGGCCCAGCCCAGCGATCTTAGATGTGCGCCATTCTACAAGAGCCTGAGACAAGTGCAGGACGCACACCCTCCCCTGAGAGAGGTGTGCACAAGTCCGGTGATCTTAGACCCAGAAAGACCAGGCACTCCCAGCCCGGGCCAGCGGGAAAATCTCAGTGTGCAATCGCTGCTTGGAACCTCTCTGGCAGTCTGGAGCTGCCCAGACAGTCACTGCTGTCGTGGTTTTCGGTACAAGCAGAAGATCCTGCGTCCCCAGGGACCATGACTTGGAACCTGCTCTGCCAGCAGCCAAGGGAGAATTTATATGGGCTCTGCAGCACCCACAGGAGACCAGACTGAGGCTTCTCTCTGAGGGGGAGGTCAGGGTGCAGTCTGCTCTCCTCTAAACCTCCAAAAACCATCAAAAGTGGTCAAGGCGAGAGAAAAAAAGTGAACAAACATAAAAACCTCTGGAGAACAAAAGCCTGAAAAAACCGGTTTCCTCTGTATCTTTGGGGTAAATACCCAGTAGTGCAATGGCAGGGTCATAGGAAAGCTCTATTTTTAATTTCTGGAGGAATCTCCACACTGTTCTCCAAAGTGGCTGCACCAACTTGCATTCCCACCAACAGTGGAAGAGGGTTCCCCTTTCTCCACATCCACTCCAACACATGTTGTTTCCTGTCTTGCTAATTTTGGCCATTCTAACTGGTATAAGGTGGTATCTCAATGTGGTTTTAATTTGAATCTCCCTGATGGCTAGTGATGATGAACATTTTTTCATGTGTCTGATAGCCATTTGTATGTCTTCATTGGAGAAGTGTCTGTTCATATCTTCTGCCCGTTTTTTGATATGATTATCTGTTTTGTGTGTGTTGAGTTTGAGGAGTTGTTTATAGATCCTGGATATCAACCTTTTGTCTGTACTGTCATTTGCAAATATCTTCTCCCATTCCGTGGGTTGCCTCTTTGTTTTATTGACTGTTTCCTTTGCTGTCCAGAAGCTTTTGATCTTGACGAAATCCCAAAACTTCATTTTTGCTTTTGTTTCCTTTGCCTTTGGAGACATATCTTGAAAGAAGTTGCTGTGGCTGATATCAAAGGGCAATCTGCACCCCAATGTTTATAGCAGCAATGGCCACGGTCACCAAACTGTGGAAAGAACCAAGATGCCCTGCAACGGACGAATGGATAAGGAAGATGTAGTCCATATACACTACGGAGTATTATGCCTCCATCAGAAAGGATGAATACCCAACTTTTGTAGCAATAGGGATGGGACTGGAAGAGATTATGCTGAGTGAAATAAGTCAAGCAGAGAGAGTCAAGTATCATATGGTTTCACTTATTTGTGGAGCATAACAAATAGCATGGAGGACAAGGGGAGATGGAGAGGAGAAGGGAGTTGAGGGAAATTGGAAGGGGAGGTGAACCATGAGAGACTATGGACTCTGAAAAACAATCTGAGGGTTTTGAAGGGGCGGGGGGTGGGAGGATGGGGGAACCAGGTGGTGGGTATAAGAGAGGGCACAGATTGCATGGAGGACTGGGTGCAGTGCAAAAACAATGAATACTGTTACACTGAAAAGAAATAAAAATTAAAAAAAAAAAAACGGTTTCCTCAGAGCCCACTCCCTTGGAGGGGGCGGGAGGACATAACTAAGGGAACATCATTGACTGAAAACCCACGTGGCTGGCCCCTCCCCCAGAAAACTAACCAGGAAAGAAAAAAAAAAGACTACAAGAGAACAACCACCACTACTTCATAGGACAATTTTTATTTTTAACTCGTTCCCACTATTCTGGTTCATTTTTTTTTTATATAGAAAATTTTTTTAAAGATTTTTTATTTACTTATTTGACAGAGAGAAATCACAAGTAGGCAGAGAGGCAAGCAGAGAGAGAGGAGGAAGCAGGCTCCCTGCTGAGCAGAAAGCCCAATGTGGGGCTTGAACCCAGGACCTGGGATCATGACCTGAGCCGAAGGCAGTGGCTTAACCCACTGAGCCACCCAGGCGCCCCTATAGAAAAAATTTTAACCTATTTACCATCACAGTGAGATGTCCAGTACATCAAATTCCATAATCACCTTCTAATCTGAACTTTTTGATACATACCTGTGTTTTTCTTTTTCATTTCAACTTTTAAAAAAAAAAAATTTTTTAATTTTAGTTTAGTTTACTCTAGTTTATTCCTTTTTTATTGTTATTTTCTAATATTCATATAGAGTTAAACTTCAGGGTAATCCCCTTTCCCCAATCAATGCTACCCCTATAGGTAAACCAAATTTTAATCCCCCTTTATCTTAGGAAAGTTGAGTCCTTTAACAAAGATATCAAGATACATCCAGGAAGAAACAAAACAAACTTCCTCGCACACACTGAGAACTTATAACCACTCTCCCATATTTTTCTTCTGCTAGTGTTTTGGTGTTTTAGTGTTTGTCCTGATAGTATATAAATCTCATACTTAGGGTTCTTTTTGACGAGGTTCTTCCTTTATTTGCTAATATATATATATATATATTTTTCATCATATATTTTTATCAGTCTTTTTGCTTGTCTGTTTTTGTTGGTATACTTCATAAATCTTATCTTGGGGCCCATTTGGGCTGAACCTTCTCTTTTATCTCCCCTTTTTTTCCTGTCTCTCTCTCTCTCTCTTTTTTTTTCTTTTTCTTTTCTTTTTTCTTTCGTTTGGGTGGGGAATCCTGATTGCTCAGAATTGTTCCAGGGTGCACCTTGACTGTACCACAGTCGATAGATCCAGCTACATCCGTTCAGTCATCTCTCACCAAAATGACTAGGAGGAGGAATGCCCAACAGAAGAAAAATACAGAGGATGGACTTTCTGCAACAGAACTAATGGCTATCAACATAGACAATATGTCGGAAAGAGAATTCAGACTAACAATTATCCAGACAATAGCTAGTTTGGACAAAGCCATGGATGACCAAATGGAATTGATTAGGGCAGAACTGAAAGCAACCAGAGATGATGTTCACAATGTTAGGGCAGAACTGAAAGCCACCAGGGATGGTGTTCAAAATGCTCTCAATGAGTTCCAATCTAATCTAAATTATCTCAAAGCTAGGGTAACTGAGACAGAAGATAGAATTAGTGATCTGGAGGACAAACAGATAGAGAGAAAGGATCAGGAGGAAGCCTGGAACAAACAGCTTAGAAGCCACGAAAACAGAATCAGGGAAACAAATGATGCCATGAAATGTTCCAATGTCAGAATGATTGGAATCCCTGAAGGGGAGGAGAAATAAAGAAGTCTAGAAGTTATAGTGGAACAAGTTCTTCATGAAAATTTTCCCAATCTCGTGAATGGAACCAGCGTTCATGCACTAGAGGCCAAACGGTCTCCACCCAAGATTATAGATTCCAAGAAAACATCAAGGCACCTCATAGTCATATTGAGGAATCATAACTGTAGATACAATTTCTTGAAAGCTCCTAGAACAAAGAGGCTCCTTACGTACAGAGGAAAGCCCAACAGAATAATGTCAGACCTGTCCACAGAGACCTGGACAGCCAGAAAGGGCTGGCAAGATATATTCAGGGCACTAAATGAGAAGAACATGCAGCCAAGAATACTTTTTCCAGCAAGACTGACATTCAAAATGGTTGGAGAGATAGAGTTTCCGAAATGGCAAAGCTTAAAAGACTATGCAACCACCAAGCCAACACTGCAGGAAATATTAAGGGGGGGGGTTCTATAAAAGAGGAAAAATCCTAAGAATAGCATTGAACAGAAATATAGAGACAATCTACAGAAAGAAAGAGTTCAAAGGTAACACGATGTCAATAAAAACGTATCTATCAATAATCACTCTCAATGTGAATGGCATAAATGCGCCCATAAAACAACACAGGGTTGCAGATTGGATGAAACATCCATATGTTGTCTACAAGAGACCCATTTTGAACCTAAAGATACACCCAGACTGAAAGTGAAGGGATGGAGAAGCATCTTTCATGCCAATCGGCCTCAAAAGAAGGCCGAGGTAGTGATTCTCATATCAGATAAATTAGATTTTAAACTAAAGACTGTAATCAGAGATACAGAAGGACACTATATCATTCTTAAATGGACTATCCACCAAGATGATCTAAGAATTGTAAATAACTATGCCCCCAATATGGGAGCAGTCAATTACATAAGAAAACTGTTAATCAAGATAAAGAGTCATATTGATATGATACATTAATAGTAGGAGATCTTAACACACCTCTCTCAGAAATAGATAATCGAAGCAGAAAATCAATAAAGAAACAAGAGCATTGAATGACACATTGGACCAGATGGACCTCAGATATATAAAGACTATTCCACCCTAAAACAACAGAATACTCATTCTTCTCAAGTACACATGGAACCTTCTCCAGAATAGACCACATACTGGGTCACAAATCAGGACTCAACTGATATCAAAAGACTGAGATTATTCCCTGCATATTCTCAGATCACAATGCTTTGAAACTGGAGCTCAATCACAAGGAAAAGTTCGGAAGGAACTCAAACACCTGGAAGCTAAAGACCACCTTGCTTAAGAATGTTTGGATCAAACAGGAGATCAAAGAAGAACTGAAACAATTCATGGAATCCAATGACAATGAAGACACTTCAGTCCAAAACCTATGGGATACAGCAAAGGCAGTCCTAAGGGGGAAATTTGTAGCCATCTAAGCCTCCCTCAAAAAAATTGAAAAATCCAGAATACAGCAGGTGTCTCTACACCTTAAAGAACTGGAGAATCGACAACAAATTAAACCAACTCCACACATAAGAAGGAAAATATTAAAGATTAGAGCAGAGATCAATGAGGTAGAAACCAGAGATACAATAGAACGTATCAATGAAACTAGAAGCTGGTTTTTTGAAAGAATCAATAAGATCGATAAACCATTGGTCACACTAATCCAAAAGAAAAGAGAGAAAGCACAAGTTAATAAAATTATGAATGAAAAGGGAGAGATAACAACTAACACCAAG